>NC_044331.1:31916179-32088679 GCF_007399415.2 Gopherus evgoodei | reverse complement strand
ATACCGCTTGATGGCAAATGTCTCATTTTCAGCGTGCTAGATCTGGCATACATTATTTTAATTAAGTCTGTGGCGATTTACTTTCCTCTGAGATCCATTCCACGGTGCAATTAGGAACGTATTGGTGCTAGCACATATGAATATTCAGGAGGGTGTCAATTAATTAGCAGTCAGAGGAATCTCATTATGATGTTCAAACCCCTTTTAGTGCTAAGCAGAATTAAAGGGGCATTTGCCAATGTGCTGGATTAGTGAATATTTTATTGTGCACTCATTTAACTTCATTATCATAGCACTTACACTACTCTCTGATTTTATTAATTAAATTGCTCATTAATTTGTCCAGAAAGAGGGATAAAAGTTTTATGACACCGTAGCATTTGTGTAGACGTCTTGAAAAGCAAACTTCTGCATTGCCCTGCTACCCTGTAGGAAAGTAATTTACCACGGTTAGGGAGGAATTTATCAACACAGTACTTGAGTCTACTTACCTAGCGCTACGTTTCATAAATACTCCTTTGCACATGAGAAAGGGAGTTCACTTCCTGGGAAGTGTATTACATTTGCACGCTACTTTGCAGCTATGCAGTAGATACATGTCCGTTTTCTGTAACCGAAGAGGCAGAGTACAATACAGCAAGTCGGTGTTGCTACACAAGTAAAAAGGCATTACTGTGAATTTGAAGTAGATTGGCTACAGTTTCTTCTTTTTTCTTGAAGTCTTTTTATAACACCGGGGAGGCAGCTTGTCTCTCGCTCTCTAGCCGATTAACCCGTTAATCTCTGTACAAAGTGGACCAAGAGAAATTCTATATTGTTTTCCAAAGTTTCTGGACAAAATAAAACCAGATGTTTCTGGAGGACGTGAAGACCGAATTTTATTTATTTTTTATTTAAAGACAAGACAAGGGGACTCTTGATCTGGCAGTTTAGCTAGTGGAATACAGCGTTTTATCAAGTTGTATCATATAAAATAATAATAATGAAAAACTATTGCTGATCAAAAGATACAGACACCAATCTCAGGTTTGCAAGATTGCACTCAGTTTTTAATTAGGAAACACTTTAACGTTCGTAATTTTTCCAAGATCATTGTATTAAGAGCAGCTATTTTTTAAATGTCCGTGGGATATTGTGCTTTGCAAAAAACAAACAAAAATCCCTTAGAAATGTTTAATATTAAATATTCATCGGATTTAAATTCAATAGCCGGATCATCCGACAGACATAGAGGCACAGAAAGCTATAGATAATCAGCCCCTATGCATCTTCACACAAGAGGGAACGAACCAATGTCATTAGACACTCCAGAGAGGAAAGGAAACCAGTGGAAATATGTTTAAAAAGTCACCTTCATTTCAACATCCAGCACGGAATTTGCCCAAAAAGGTTAGAAAGACAAATATTAAATCTGCCTTCACAAAGGGAGCTGCTAAATAGATCCTAAATTAATATGCATGTAAAATTAATTAGCTGTATTTCATGACATTAAAATAAGTACCTGGGAAACAAGAACACCTTCTGGGCATTTGGAACTGTATGCTGAATTATGGTTAATTGACTAATTACATAAATTAGGAATTAATTTTACAACACATCAAGTATAAAAGATATCTCAATTAATTGTGCATAAATTACAAGGTTAAAGGGGGAGGCGTTGAAAATGTCTATTGAAAATGTCTCACCTCTGGCCCTTTGAAAGATTGAGCAGGACTAATCTGATGTCCTTGTGGTGACCACTTGTATCTCAAGAGGGAAGTACCCAGGAGTAGCCGAGTGAAACTGGCTAGAGATGCTGTGGGTGCCCAGATTTTGCCATTGACTCCGGGCAATCATTAATGCGAGAAGAAAAAAAAAAGCTAGCTCATTAAAATCAATTACACATCTTAAGATTGATTAGCTGTTGTCAGAAGAAACATCTCTGTAAACCTGCCCCTGGTTTTTTTTTTAATGCCAGGAATATCTGCACCTGCTTGAACAGACTACTCACATATCTGCCTCCCAAATGAGCAGTGTTTTGTATTTTTTTTCTTATTTTGCAGTATTTCATGTATATGCTTTTGGTAAAGAGGAGCTTTGGATATTGGTCAACCATATATATTTCTGCACACACACCCCCGCCATGCACTCACACTGCCTCTGTTTCCAAGTCACAGATAAAACAATTGAAGTAATTGCTCTGTAACTGGAAACTCTTGAAATAAAATCCTAGTCTGCTTTTTTAGAAGGTGATCACGTGAGGCTTTTATTTACTTATTTTCAGTTTAAAGGTATTGAAAATTACAAAGAGAACAAGCCTTCAGTACAGCCCATATAGCTGCATGGTTCACAATAAAATATTTCATAATACAATCTATTGTGCTATTACAGTGCTGTGCTATTGGAATGAGGGGACCTTCATTTTCAATGCTCCATGTCAGAGCTGCTGTTTTCTGGCTTGATCCCATTTTCTTTTTTTCCCCAAAGAAAAGACTTTTAAATCTTCCCCCCTTTCCCAAAAAATAAGCCAAATTCACTAACTAACACATGGAGCTTGGTCCTGCTTTCCTGGGAGCTGGCAAGGTTTTGGCCTTCGGTTTCAGTGGCAGCAGGATCAAGGTTTAAAATTAAAACCTCGATTATTATTTGTTGTTATTTATTATATTATTTAGCTTGTAATAGCACAGGGTAGTAACATGTGCTAGGCACATTGCACATTCAAAGACAGACCCAGTCCTTGACCTGACGAGTTTACAATCTAAGACAATTTATGAAAATACAAATATTTTATTTTCTGGAAAATACATTTCCAATAGTAACAGAAAGACAAAGGTCAGTAATCCCTATGGAATGTCACCAGCTGATTGCTGTTTTGCTGGCTTATGGATATTCTGGAACATGCAAATATTTTACCTGGGGTAGGGGCATGTGTTAAAAATACAGGTAGAGTTTTAAGCTGGCTGGAATAATAATTTTTGTTTGAAAGGATAGATTGGGTGAATTCAAACTGGCAAGGAAGCTCTAAGGACTGAAACCCAGCTCATGAAAATAAGGAATGGAAAGCTTGTCCTAGAGCATTTGGAAGGGAATGGAATCTTATTGATATAGTCTGTGTGTGGGAGGGAGAGACATGAACTGAACATCACAGCAGAAAGGAAGTAGTTAATACTACTCTTCCCCCTTTATTCAGGCAAATCTGGTGAAATCATTGGCAGGACTGCCTGAGTAAAGAGCAAGTAAAAAATAGTTACTGGGCCCCCTTGTTCGAACCTTTACAGGACACCTAAGCAAAGATGTCAGAATATTCTACCTTCAGGAATAATTTCTAATGATTGAAGACTTCAGAAAGAAGGTCTTTTTCCTATCTCCCCCATTAGGCCAGACTCTGTACCACAGCACTATCAGAACAAACAGAGCCTTCCTCTAAAGTTCACAAGATCCTTTTCCCGGTCTGTGGATAAACGCTTGAGACAAGGAGCCCTGGCTGCATTACTTACAATATATCTTGACTGCTGATGGGATAGAAAACGGATGAAAATCTGCCACATGGCGATCTTTTTATTGAGACAAAATGTTCATTTTGATGTAGCTGTTTTGTGCAGTTGCCAGATGCTGAAAATCCATGAGGGAGATGTTGACAAGTGGATAATTGTCAGCAGAACTAAAACAGACACTTTGTTTACAGTTGAGCGTGATTAATTGAGAGTAAATAAAACAGCAGCCCTGTTCATAAACTCACTCAGCATCTCCAGTTCAAAAGAGGCAGCGCTCTCTAGAAAGGAACGGACTGAACTCCTCACCATTTTCAAGGAAAGGATCATACAGAAGGGTCACTAACTTAGCAAGATAATTAAAATGCTCAGTGCAGGCCACAAGCCTCTAGCTTTTAAAGGCATCTGGCTTGCTGCTTGCTTCTCTCTGTCTGGCTCATCTGCTGTGTTTCTGGATTCTGGTTTACAGGGTTAGAGCACAAGGAGGAGAATTAGAAACAAATTTAGGATTAAAGGATTTGCAGTGAATGCTGGAAAGTGCCGAGCAATTTAGAGAAAATGAAAACCCACCAGTGACCTGAAATAATAATAGTAAAATAAGAGATAACTGGGCAATAACCTCTCCCTCCAATGCAACTTTATGATGCCACAGAGGATCACATCCAGTAATAAAGTATAGCACCTGATGATCAGTTAATATTTTATATTCTCAGCAGTTTTTAATGTAAACCAACATATATGTTTCTAGTAGTTCATACATATCCTGTGTACCAATATATATTTATGCAGAAATGCACAGAAGGTGGCATATATGACCTGAGTGAGTTTTAAGCTGTTTGTGCATCTTAGGCCAGGGGTTCTGGGGAAATGAAAGGCAGGGAAGTAGCAGTATTCTCCCAAGCTCTTAAAATCTCACAATATTATAAACTCTTGCCTTTCTTGTGCTTTGATCAGCCGTGAAATAGTTTAAATGTCAACATTGTTAATTATCATTATGCTTCAGAGTTAACACAACATACTCATACCTGTAGCTTCAAGATATCTGTAGAGAAAAGAATGGCCAAACTAGGTCAGACCAATGGGTCATCTAGCCTAATATCTTGTCTTCTGACAGTGGCCAGTGCCAGGCACTTCAGAGGGAATAACTAGAACAGACAATCATCAAGTGATCCATCCCCTGTAGTCCATACCCAGCTTGTGGCAGTCATAGGTTAGGGATATCCAGAGCATGGAGATGACTCCTATATAGATCCACATCTTTGTGCCTATCAACACTGAAATCTGTCCGAGAAGTTCGGAGACTTGGGCATGATCAGAGGCTGGTCACTTGGCTTCACCTCCAGACCGTGGTAATTGTGAACTGGGTTTGCCTTGCCTTCTTGTCTGAGCCTGGCAAGTTCTTCCTTCTCCTGCTCTGCCTCCTGCTGTCTGCCCTCTTCTTGAAGCTTCTCTTTTAAGGTTTCCAGCTCAGTTGCTTTTTGAACTTTTGATACTCTTTAGCTCTCTGTTGCCAGCTCAAAGCTTTTGGGAACTTTTTAGCTTACTATCCTACTTTGGTACAAAAGGCTCAATGACATTTGGATTAGCTTTGAAACATGCTGCCTCTTTCTGTCATTTCAGGTCTTCTTTGATCTGTTGCTGCCAATTCTGCAATGTGGTAGCTCCCCATTCATCTGTCTGCAGGTTGTCCTCTATGGTCCATCCTCTATAATCTTTGGACTAAGCTCCTGAGCTTTGAATTTGTATGGTTGGAGCTTCTCTATTTCCTCTGTCTCCAACTCAGCTGCATTTTTGCAAGTTACAGGTCCCAAGCATTGTTTTGTTTGAAGCAGTGGAGTTTTGGGCTGCGTAAGCCTGGTCCTCAGTGGCTTTACTGGAATTGGACTTTCATCAGTCCTCCTGCTCCTCAAATGGTAATGAGAGGGAGTGCATTTCTGGAAGTTTTCAATCTGCTGAGCAAGGGGAACATACTGTGATGTAGTTTCTTCAAACTTCCTTTTGTTGCCAGAGGAGAGATTGAAAGGTTTAGGGACTGTGGGCTTCTTCACCACTCATGCCGGAGTTGAAGGGTACTTTCTCAGCGTTGCTATGAAATCCAGCTCCTTGTGTCCATTCCCAGGTTGGCTTTAATCCTCTCATCTGAGAAATGGCTTTGTTACCTGACCAGTCGTTTTCTTCACAGGTTGTCCTGTGCCAGCAATAGCTGCTTCCAGGGCCGCTTCATTCTTTTTGTGTCTCCTGCTGCAATTGCTTCATCTTTTCCAGCTCCCGATCCTCCAGGTTCTTTAACTTGCCAGAAAGATTTTTCCTTTTCAGAATTGTTGGCATGATAGGCATGATCAGCTTGCTTTTGGGTATGGCTGGGGAGAGTTCAGTGCTCTGGAGTGATCTCTGTTCATCAATACTTCAGTAAATTTCTCTCTACTGCTAGGTTTCAAAGTAGCAGCCGTGTTAGTCTGTATCCACAAAAAGAACAGTACTTGTGGCACCTTAGAGACTAACAAATTTATTTAAGTATAAGCACTTCATCGGACTGCTAGAGCAAACAGGACCCAAGCCCCAAGCAGGACTCTGATGATATATATTTTCTGTTTTTTGGTGGATGGATCATCTTCCTTTTTGGTGGAGGTGACCATATATCTCTCTGCTTTTACTCTGGCCCGACGTTTGCATTGCTGGGTGTTCTTCTGCAGGAAGGACATTCTCTGAACTGGCTTTCAGATCAAACCATGAATCTACACTCTGCATGTTATTGTCATTCAGAGTCCTGAAGCTGATGTCAGTCATTTTTGCACCATAGGAGTTGGAAGATGGTGGATGAGACATTTTCACTGCAGTCTTGACCCCAGAAGTCTGTCACATGTAACACCACAAATCCAGTTTAGATTAATACCACCACTGCCATAGACCTGATCCTTATATAGTGGAATTATGATATGCTCTATCTTATTGTCTATCCCTTTCCTAATGGCAGGGGCGGCTGTAGGCATTTTGCTGCCCCAAGCACCTCAGGCAGGCTGCCTTTGGTGGCTTGCCTGCGGGAGGTCCAGCAAAGCCGCGGGACCACCAGACTCTCTGCAGGCACTCCTGTGGGAGGTCCGCCGAAGGCGCAGGACCAGCGGACCCTCCGCAGGCAAGCCACCGAGGGCAGTCTGCCTGCTGCCCTCACGGCGCCGGCAGAATGCCCCCTGCGGCTTGCCGCCCCAAGCACATGCTTGGCGTGCTGAGGCATGGAGCCGCCACTGCCTAATAGTACCTAACGTTAATTTTTTTGGCTGCCACTGCACACTAAATGGATGTTTTCAGAGAGCTATTCACAATAACTCCAAGATCCCTTTTATGAGTGGTAACAGCTAATTTAGACCCCATCATTCTAGTTGTATAGCTGAGATTGTTTTCCAGTATTCATTACTTTGCATTTACTTGCCCCGTTACCCAGTTTTGCAAGATCCCTTTGTAACTCTTCATAATCTCATTTGGACTTAACTATCTTGAGTAGTTTTATATCATCTGCAAATTTTGCCACCTTGTTGTTTACCACTTTTCCCCAATCATATATGAATATGTTGAACAGCACTGGTCCAGTACAGATCCCTGGTGGAAACCACTGTTTATTTCTCTCCATTCTGAAAACTGACCATTTATTTCTATCCTTTGTTTCCTATCTTTTAACCAGTTGCTGGTCCATTAGAGGATCTTCTCTCTTATCCCATGACAGTTTACTTTGCTTAAGAGCTTTTGGTGAGGCACCTTGTCAAAGGCTTTCTGAAAGACTTGGGTGGAAATCACAATGTTACTTAACCTACAAAAAGTAATCTTAGTAATCATAATGGCTAGCAACTTAACTCTTTATTTTAAAGAGATGCTTACTTTCTGGAGTAGATGATGGCCACCTGCCAGGGATAAAAAAACACAGCTGGTTTACAAAGCCACTGTGAGTTGGCCAAATTCCACTGCTGCCTACGGCCAAATCCTGTTAGCCTTTCTCACAGGGAGAGTGCTACTGAGGGTAGAGTGGCTACTCCTCTGAGTAAAATAAGCAAAAACTGTCTCCTTCAGTGGTGTTACAATGATTAAGACTGAAGGTCAAGTGAATTTAAACAACCTAGAAGTTCAGTTTTCTATGGCTGCACTGGCAGAGGGTGTTGTATGTTCATCCTATGGAAAGATAAAACAAATGGAAAGGGTGGGCATGTAATGGGGTTCACTCGCCACTCAGGCACCTTCTGCTGGTTGTCATGGGAATTAGCTCTGCGTGTTAGTGCACCCTCTTCCAGTGGTGCGTCACTGCTGTCACACCTGCTCCAGGACCCACATCTCTCCAAGGACTGTGGCATCCTCTTCAGTGACACAGCCCTCTGCCTGTGCCACACACTGCACTCCCCCCTTCTAGGGGACCTGCAGTCCACTGTTCATCCACTTCCCTTAGTGCAGGGGTCTCAAACTCCCGGACTATGGGCCATCTGCAGCCCATGAGCCTCCCCAATGTGGCCCGCGGGCCTCCAGCAGTTTTGGGGCTGGGTCTCTCCCTTGGCCCCACCTGCTGCCCCTGGGCACTCCCCCCTCAGGTGCCCCAGCAGCGCAGCAGAGCTGAGCAGCATCTGCTTGCTCACTCCAGTGGCTGCCAACCCCTCCCTGTGGCCCAGGGGTGGGGCTTTGCCTCCATGTGCTGCCCCCACCCCAAGCACCCCTGCAGCCAATGGGTTGCTGTGGGAGCAGTGCCTGGGGGCAGAAGGGTGTGGAGGCCCTTTGGCTCACCCTGCCTTGGAGCCCCAGGTAAGCACCACACCCCCAATCCCCTTCCAGAGCCTGCACCCCCCCACATACCTTCTCCCATCCCCAAACTCCCTCCCAGAGCCTGTACCCAGTATCCACACCCCCTCCCACCCACAAACTCCCTCCCAGAGCCTGCACCCCCTCCCCACACATCCCCTAACCCCCAAACTCCAGCCCAGAGCCTGCACCCCCTTCCCACCGGCCCCCTACCACCTCCAAACTCCAGCCCAGAGCCTGCAGCCCAGACCTCCTCTCCCACCCAAACTCCCTCCCAGAGCCCAACTTTCTGCATTCAGGCTCCCTCTCAGAGCCTTAGGCAGGTGAGGGGCAGAGTTCTTGGGGGGTGGGTTCTAGGTGGCGTGAGTGACATTGGCCCACCGGGAGGATTTGAGGACGAGGACTGGCACTGGCCCTAAGGTAAATTGAGTTTGAGACCCCTGCCTCAGTGGCTACTGCAGCTTATTGTCTGGCCACTTCCTTGTGGCCCTCACATCCTCTTTGCCCTGGCCTCTGGGCCTCAGCCTGCAAACCCAGCAGCCAGGCAGGCGCTGTCTCATGCCCCAGGTCCCTGCTAGCAGCACAGCTCTATCCAGGGTGCTGACAGTTCTCTCAGCCTCCAGAGACTCAGTCCTTCATCCCTAGGCTCCCAGCAGAAAACTGCCTTCATCTGCCCTGCAGCTCCCTTTTTATGTGGGGCTGCTTGGCTGCTTTCCTCAGCCCTTCTCTGACTGGCTGCCTCTGGTGCAGCCTCCCTAAGGCTGCTTTTAACTTCTTTTCTGCCAGTAAGGGGCAGCTGCCCCATCCCAGGGCATTTACTGAGCATTTTTGAATATGTCATTGACCGAGTATTAGGCCTGGTCTACAATACGGTTTTAGCAGCGTTAAACTGATTTAACACTGCACCCGTCCACACAATGAGGCCCTTTATATCGATATAAAGGGCTCTTTAAAACGGTTTCTGTACTCCTCCCCGACGAGAGGAGTAGCGCTAAAATCGGTATTACCATATCGGATTAGGGTTAGTGTGGCCGCAAATCGACGGTATTGGCCTCTGGGCGGTATCCCACAGTGCACCACTGTGACCGCTCTGGACAGCAATCTGAACTCGGATGCAGTGGCCAGGTAGACAGGAAAAGCTCTGTGAACTTTTGAATTTCATTTCCTGTTTGCCCAGCGTGGAGCTCTGATCAGCATGGGTGGTGATGCAGTCCCAGATCCAAAAAGAGCTCCAGCATGGACCGTGCGGGAGATACTGGATCTGATCGCTCTACGGGGAGACAAATTTGTTCTATCAGAGCTCCGTTACAGAAAACGAAATGCCAAAGCATCTGAAAAAAATCTCCAGGCTATGATACAGAGTCCACAGCACAATGCTGCGTGACAAGCGTAACGGAAAGCCAAAGAATCAAATGGACGCTCATGGAGGGAGGGAGGGGGTACTGAGGACTCCAGCTATCCCATAGTCCCCAGCAGTCTCCGAAAAGTATTTGCATTCTTGGCTGAGCTCCCAATGCCTGTAGGGTCAAACACATTGTCCGGCGTGGTTCAGGGTATAGCTCGTTAATTTACCCCCCCCCCCCCCGAAAGAAAAGGGAAAAAAATAGTTTCTTGACTTTTTTCAATGTCAGCCTATGTCTACTGCATGCTGATGGTAGACGGGATGCTGTGGCAGTGAACAGAAGCATCCTCTCCCCTCCCCTTCCCTCCCCGGTTGGAGACGGTACAATATGACTGCTATCCGTCATCATCATCAGCCCATGAGTGCTCCTGGCCGACCGGGGGCGCCTCGGTAAAAATAGGAATGACTCCCGGTCATTCCCAGTAAATGGTACAGAACGGCTGGTAACCGTCTTCATCATAGCAACTAGGGGCTGAGCTCCATCAGCCCCCTCCCTTTCATGTGTAAAGAAAAGATTCTGTACTGCCTGGACTATCATAGCAGTGGGATGCTGGGCTCCTCTCCCCCACACCGTTTAATGTCCTACCTGGACTATCATAGCAGCTGGAGGCTGCCTCCCCCTCATTTTATCTCACTAACAAGTCAGTGTTTTCTTATTCCTGCATTTTTTATTACTTCATCACACAAATGGGGGGACACTGCAATGGTAGCCCAGGAGGGTTGGGGGAGCAGGGAAGCAACGGGTGGGGTTGTTGCAGGTACACCCCCTAGAATGGCACGTAGCTCATCATTTCTGCGGGATCTGACATGGAGTGGCTGTGCTCTCTGGTTCTCTGATACACTGGTTCTCTGGTACACTTGCACCATATTCTAGTCAGGACTGACTCTATTTTTAGATACCATAAAGGAGGGATGGACTCGGGGAGTCATTCCCATTTTTATCTTTGCGCCCCCGGCTGACCTCAGCCAGGGGCACCCATGACAGCAGCAGACGGTACAGAACGACTGATAACTGTCATCTCATCGCCAATTTACAATGGCATGGCAAACGGTACAGAACAACTGATAACCATCTCTGCTATCTTGCAAAGGAAAATGAATGCTGCTGTGTAGCGCTGAAGTACCGCGTCTGTTAGCAACATCCAGTAGACATACGGTGACAGTAAAAAAAAAAAAAAAAAAAAAAGCTGAACGGGCTGCATGGTTGCTGTGCTATGGCATCTGCCAGGGCAATCCAAGGAAAAAGGGCTTGAAATGATTGTCTGCCATTGCTTTCACGGAGGAAGGAATGAGTGATGACATTTACCCAGAATCACCCGCGACACTGTTTTTGAACCATCATGCATTGAGGTCTCAACCCAGAATTCCAATGGGCAGGGGAGACTGCAGGAACTATTGGATAGCTACCCACAGTGCAACACTCCAGAAATCGATGCTAGCCTTGGACCATGGATGCACACCACCGAATTAATGTGCTTAGTGTGGCCGCATGCACTCGAATTTATACAATCTGTTTTACAAAACCGGTTTATGTAAAATTGGAATAATCCCATAGTGTAGACATACCCTTAGAGAGACAAAGTGGGTGAGGTAATATCTTTTATTGGACCAACTTCTGTTGGTGAGAGAGACAAGCTTTCAACCTAAAGAAGAGCTGTGTGTAAGCTCAAAAGCAGAAACAACCACTATAAAAGAAAGAGAGGGAGACTAAACTGGAGTTTCTTAGTAGTTTCCATGGTGAGATTTTTCCCCTCCCATCAATGATGTTTATATATCAGACAATAAATTCTCTCTCTCACCCTAGGATGGTCAGACATAACCTTATTGGCCAGAGGGTGTCCTGGGACTACTATAGTTTTACACTACTACCCTCCTAACTGGTTAATAATTTGTCATCATAAACTACTAACAGGCTAGCTATCAGTGAAATTATTCTGTCAAAGCCGATTAGATTGTGCTTTGCTCTTTTGCCTTTCCCCCAGATAAAAAACCATGATGACTTCTTTACTCCCTCCCTGATTCCTTCCCCTTCCTCCACATTCATTTTTCACTCATATTTCTGCCCTTCCCCATTTGTAATTTGCCTTCACTGCCTTCTCTAAAACATACTTTAGTGTAAGCTGCAGCACTTGTTTGTCTGCACAACTCAGAAGTGCCCCAGGATGCTCTCCAAAGTCTGCAGTACTTCAAAGGAGGTAATGTGGGCTCATAGCAACCAGAACACAGGATCCTGGGGTGCTTTAAGCCCCAAAGGTACCAACTGGCCTGGATGCAAAATGAAAAGATCCTTTCAAAGAGCAGATCTGGCCTTTTCTTCTGAATCAGAGTGGTGGGCATTTGGGGGTCAAAGCAGCATCCCATGATCCTCAGTGTACGTTTGTAGCTCTTTATAGAAGTCACAGCAGCCACGTGGAGAATCTTTGAGTAAGTCAGAGCCTCACAGGAGCTTAGGATCTTTCCTACAGACAGAAAGAAAATAAAGCATTATGTATCCCATCGCTGGTAACATTTTCAACCCCCTGGGCTATAGTTGTCAACTACATGCCTTAATTCCAGTATATTATTTTTCCATCAACTCAACTCAACACAGCTGATTAACTTGGCTTCTCAAAGCAAGTGGTTTGGTTATCCCTTGCATCTTTACACTGATGTCCAGGGAAGGACTGGCATGCAAAAAGACCTTGACATAATGTTCAAGTCCCTTCAACCTATATTAATGGTCTGGTCTTAATTTGCCATTGATCTTGACCCAGATGCATACACAAAACAGAGAGCAGATATTTGAAAAGCACCCACAGGCAGATCTGCAACTGATGTGAGTTGTTAGAGCTCTTTTGAAGTCAATGGAGCTACCACAGCAGAGAATCAGCCTCACAAAATATACTATCCACTAATTAAGTTTTAGACTAGGATAGAGTAACTTGTATCTCTTGCAGCTCCTTTATCTCCCAAGGAAGTGGAAATCCTACGTCAAAGACCTTACACTTCTATCTGATTCGTTGTTACTTCTGCCAATGCTTTCAGAAGTGTCAGGAAGAGAAGTAACAAGTAAAAGCAATGGGAGCACACCTAGCAGATTGAGTGTGCATTCCTTCTTGGGAGTTCTTAGATGTCCATCCTGTTCAGCTTTTTGATTGGTCCTGGGGCATCTCGCTACTGCCAAAGTGTTGTCCTTCTAGAAAGAGAGAGGCCAGTCAGGTGCAGTAGCCTGAACTGATCAGCTGCAATGACCTGGTTGGATGGTGTGAGTTGGGTATTTGTGTAACTGACTCTTGGAAGTATCTCTGGCCAAGAAACTGCTTCTGGTAAAGGAGGGCACAACTGAAGAAACTCATAGAAACACTGTAGGTAGCATTTGGAGAGGTCCTCAGCAGGGCATGAGTCCAATGGCACTGAGGCAGTTTATCTTAAGTTCAACTGTTGCTTCATTGTCTTGAAATGTCTTGATCTGGAGTCAGGCCTGAGAGAACGGTGCTTACTTCATGCTACTGAATAAGATTAAATTGGCTGGAGTTGGCAGGTGACAGCCATCTGGTGAGACTCTTTGAAGGCAAACACTGAGGTAAGAAGGTAGCTGGCTGGGACAGAAGAAGATGATTCAAATGTTTTGGCTTCAACGAGAACCCCTAATAAAATTCTGTTTTGTGACACTTCCAGGTCTGAAAGGTTTATATAATCTTCTGTATTTTTGATTGTTTATTTGATCCTTTTGAGGTCAAACCATTATTATTTATAAAGCACATACACAATTATAATAATGCATTATCTTTCACATAAGCACAGTGTCTAATTAAATATGTACATATCCATAATATAGCTGTTCTGGCTGTTTGGTAGTGTTCTCATTGCTTGGATTTTAACATACTGGCCTATTACACATTAGGTGTAGATAATTCCTTGTGCAGGGCCTTCCTGCTCACCTCCCCAACAGCTTCTCTAAATGAAAATATCATGAGAAATTGCCCAGCTTTACTTCTTCACTGTACACACATAAGATGCATATATATTTGTAAAGTAGAACTTTGTTTAACTTAGTTATCATAAATCACATGGCTCTACTATGTTACAATTCACTAACACATAAAACATGTAGACTGGATTAATAGAATGTATTAACATGCTGGAGAAATACTTGATAATGGAAGATGCATAAAATTGCTGTGTACATAGAGTGCATAATGCAGCTAACTCAATTTATTCCTTGCTATTCATAGGAAAGTACATTTTTACTTTTTAATTGCACAGATGACAAGACCTTTTAATTAAGGTGGCATCTACGGTATTCATATACTGCAAAATCCACAAATGAGTAAAACTTAATAGCATCATAAAAACTATGGTTAAGGCCTTTACCAATACCACCATTGCAGCAAAGGTCTTTAAATTGGCCACATGTCAGAAATGCACATAAACCTGCGTAAAGAGGTAACAAAATCACTGTCTCTGGAAAGCAGTAACTGACTGGCCCCCTCTCTACAGAAATAAAGTGAGTGTGTTTTCAGGCTGTGTGTAGGAAATTGGCCTTCTCTTTTTTGTCTTCAGGGGTCTCTTCCTCTTCTTTGCACCAAGTTTCTGCACCCTGCCTAGAGAGCCAGCAAAAGGCCTATGCACCACTCAGTGCCCCACAGGCTTAAATGGGGCTTGAGTGGTACATAAATTCTCTGCACAGGTAAATGTGCAAAGGTAAGCAGAGGCCCTCAATGAATCAGACAAGGTTGTAGGCGTTATAGAAACAGCATGAGAGGCAGGAAACCTAATTTCTGTTTCTAGTTCTGCCGCTGACCTGCTGTGTAACCATCACCCAGTGATTCACGTCTGTTTCCCTTCCCACCCTTTGTCTGTCTCGTCTATTTAGACTGCAGGCAATTTTGGTCTCGGAGACTCTACAGCTCCTAGCATAATGTGGCCATCAGATCTCAGATGGGGATTTCAGGCATAACAACAACAATAAGCATGTTCCTGTTTTGATGAGTAAATGATACATAATTGCAATGTTGGAGTAATATATATTTCCCCCTAACTAGGGCTCTGAATTTGTTAAGAAAAATAAGCAGTTTAGTGTAAGGGTAGGGATTTCCTGGTCCCGTCTTTCCTATACCACAATGTGACTGTAGTTCTAGAAGTCATCTTTATGAGGTTGCATCTTGTTGCTAAGGGGAAATTTGAGTCAGTGGGGCATTCTCAGTCTTGCCCAGCTAACCTTGGTATAAATACAAACTTGATGGATCTTTTACATGTGCTATTTTCTAAAACATGTGGAATATTAGTCAGTTTATACTCAAGGGACAGACTTTTTTTCAGGCAGAGCTTTTTGGTTTTTTTCATCACATTTAGTCCATGGAAAATGCACCTCTGTGTATATAACAGTTACTGCAGGGGGGTTTTGCAGGCATTTCTTTTCCCCCAGAATTAGATATTTAACAGTTTGTTTTTAATTGTAATGCCATGATGCACAGAGTTCCTCCAGCACTTCTTGTTATCAATTAAAAAATAAACCAGATTGTATAATTCAACATTTCCTTTGGGATTAGTTTAAAAAGCGACATGAATTTTTACCTTAATGCTAAAAATACCACATTGTTTACCAGATGAGTACTTCAATAATTTAAATAAGCTATTCCAAAGAGAGACCTTGTTAGAGTGAAAATTGCTTTTCTGTAAGATCCTTTTGCAAGAGAGAAAGGGAGTGAGTCAGAAGGGGAGAAGGAGAGGACCTTGGGATGTATTAACATTTAGCAAGACTAAAATGAATTGTGTTACTCATATCTGGTTTGATATTAGTGAATTATGCTAATCAAATTTATATTCTCCATTGGCAAGGTTTAAAACACCAATTCTTTCATTTGCAGTTACTGCATTTCTTAAAAGTAACATTTTAGATGGGATCACTCTGGGTTATGCCACAGAGACCCTTTTTAAAACATTACTGTCAGACATATTGGGCCAGACCCTCAGCCCTGTTTAGGAGTTTACTTTGCATTACTAGCTCAGGAGAATCCTGGCAGCCCTATGCCAACTCTTCCTGCTCTGCCTTGTATTCGGACCTAGCGTATGAAGAATTCTGGGTGAGGCTGAAGCATAATCTACTCCCGATATCTTGGTTGGCCTCTTTGGGCCAGTTATCCATTGGCACAAGTTAGTACAGTTCTGAGAACACAAGGGACAGAAAGGTGGTGGAAAGCCATCTAAGACCTCCCTCCCCAGGTACACTGAGCCCTGTTCTGATGCACCTGGGATCCATCCTATTTGAATTTGGAAAAGGAACATGCAACAGATCTTTTCTTCTTGTTGTTCAGATAACTACTTCTGAATACAGACAAAATATTGACCTACCAGGGGGCTAAATTATGACCGAGGTCACACGCTGATTGTCATCAGAAAATCTGCTTCCAACAGGAGGAACGCAGGGTAGAATTTGGTCACATTTATTCTAGCCAAAATTTCATGGAATTACCACCATTTTACAGGTCCTCGGAGAGGCCTGGCCCATGTGTTTATACATAACTGTCATGCAAGTTGCCCTTACCCACACCCCTCCCCACCCATGAAGATTATCTGTACTCTTAACTGAAATAATTCAGTCTGGATATGGGAATGTATGGCTGGAAACACATGAATAGTTTCTTCATCAAATGTGAGTGCCCACTTTAGACCCAAATCATGAAAATATTTAAACACAGGCTTAATCCATCTTTCTTTCTCTCAGCCCTTAAGCATGTGCTTAACTGTAAGCACATGCTTAAATTCCATTGGGACTTAAGTACATGCTTAAATTTTGTCCTGACCAGCACTGAATGGTTTCTGTGCATTCTGCATTGTTCCAGAATGTAGCTCATCTATAATAAGTATATATATAAATAAATATATAAAAAAACCAGAGAAATCAAATGGGCCTATTTTGTTATTTGGTAGCATTGCCATGCATGTTTTTTACATATTTAATTAATATTTTTATCACACATTAAAAGTAAGAGATACATAAAGCCAATTTACTCTTATTAATTATTTGCTTCTGTATATTGTACTCCCATTCAAAAGTTCCCATTCATTTATTAATTTTTGACGTCTCTATGTATTTTAATGCCTAGAAGAAGAGATCTACAGATCAGTATTACTGGGACATTGACTGACTCTCAAAATAGCTTTGAGTGATTTTCTTTTCTTTTTTTTAAATCCCATTTTGTTTCTATGAAAGGGTATGTTGGCAACCTAAGATCATGTTGGGACAAATTCTGTAACTATGTGAAATGATCCTCAGGGACGAAGGGGGTAGGGTGGAGTCATTGCCTGGTCAGGGGATTAATGTCCATAAACATGGACCATACCCTTGAGCTCTCATTTCTGCTCCAGAACCCTTCTTCTTGGCATCTTTTGTGGACGAGGTGCTCTGCATATTCTGTCTCTGAATTTGCAGAGGTGCCTGAACAGGGCTGGCCAACTTCCAACTCAAGTTCCTTCTGCTGGACCAAGGTTTAGTACTTGGTACTTACATGAAACACCGTCAATAATATGGTCCTATATTTATTGTTTTTTCTTGAGACATGTTGTTCTGAGTCCATTACCTTCAGTTCAAGAGAAAACATGAAGTCAGATCGCACACTGAGATAAAATCCTACTACACTTCTACCCCATTATAAGGCCACCCGATATAACACGAATTTGGATATAACGCGGTAAAGCAGCGCTCCAGGGGTGGGTGGGACTGCACGCTCCAGCGGATCAAAGCAAGTTCAATATAAGGCGGTTTCACCTATAACATAGTAAGATTTTTTGGCTCTCAAGGACAGCATTCTGTCGAGGTAGAAGTGTATAACATCTTTCAGGTGCAGTTCAGAAGCGCACCAAGAGCACTATACAGTCGTTCCTGGGGCTGACTCTCTACTGGATAAACAATCAATATAACAGAAAACTAGCACTGCTCTCAGTGCAGCATCCCATAGAAGATACGTATAGAGCTTCCAAGGCCTCTGGGCAATATGACAGCAAAGGACACCGGACAAGTTTTTTAGAAGGTTTTAATGACAGCTATATTCACATTTTGGGCTTCAATTCTGCATATGTTTTCTGTGCTGAAGGCCTTAAATTTGGGCCTATATAGTCCTTACCACATTTCTATATCTCTGCAGGTAGGAAACTATTCAGGTTGTATTAGAGGGTCACAAATCTCACAATGCCTAGCAGACCCATGTGAGGCCTTCTCTGCATTTTTCCTTTTGACAGATGAGATCCTCTGGAATATTATTCCTGAAAGTCCCCAGGTTTTAAAGAAATTGGATTGGAAGCAGTATGTTTTCATTGAGGGAAGTGGGCTTTGGCTCTGGTCCTCCACTTGTCTGATGAAGCCTGTTTCTTGACCTTCAGAGCATGTTGCAAGGACTTGCTACACACTCAGGGACTGATCCGATAGCTGCTATATGTGCAGAATTCCTACTGACCGTAACGGGAGTTCTGCATGTCAGGCAGTAGCAGAACCAACTTCAAGCTTTTGCCAGTGTGTCACTGGAGAAAATTTGAGCTTTCTTGTGGCTAGTGGAGTTTTTGAGTGGACCTGTTGCTGGGTAAGTTATGTTTTAGGCCCTGATCCTGCAGTGTAGTACGTGTGGCCATAGAAGTTCTGCTCAATGCATCACTTTGGGCTTTAATTTGTCTATGTTTATAATCAAAGTATATGCATTTAGTAGCTGTCACAGACACACTTTCTGTACTGAAAACCAAAGAAACAAACTAAATATATGTTATGGCTGGTTAAGGGTTTCTGGTTTTCAGTATGTTTATGAAGTGTACAAATTGGTTTAATGGGAAAGGAAGGGAGAGTTGGATTTTGGGTGTTGTTCAGTGATATCATCAGTTTTCTCAAATTGGCAACCAGCTGCGGCAGTAAGCAAATCTTCAAAAATTTGATTATTTTTGGTTTCTGGATTGCTTCCCCATGAAACCCGAGAAAAGCAGAGGAGACAATTTTGTGGGTAACTGCACATCCCTAAGCCAGAGCTAGGTTCATACAAAAACATTAGTCCCAAAATATCCCTCCAAAGTCTGTGAAGTTGAGATCGAGATCTGAGTGTCACTGAACTCTAGAGATTTGAATCTGTATGCAACATTTTCTCATCTAGACCATCGCTGTAACTTTAGATGATTGGATGGAACCTGTGAGACTCTGAGCCGATGTGGCTGTGGTCATTAACCTTTGTGTTTTGGGGTGATTTTCCTTTTGGCTGTGGTCATTAACCTTTGTGTTTTGGGGTGATTTTCCTTTTAGCTGTGGTCATTAACCTTTGTGTTTTGGGGTGATGTTCCTTTTTTCTAGAGAATGAAATATTTTTCTCTGAAATTGGATGAATCAGAGGATGGCTAAATGGGACTGTGATATAATCTAACTTTTCCCTGCAATTTTCTTTCTCTCTTCATTTTTATGAGTGATTGCCCATCGGAATCTGTCTGTCTCTGGGCACCGAATGGGTGAATTTTAACCACGTGCTGCAAAGAACAGTTTTAGGAGTTGGTGGATGAGAAATGCTGCTAGTGGCCATTCTGCTGACTTGGGAGGGGAGCCATGGAGTTTGCAAGACATCATGATGGATGAAAATGCACAGAGCAAAAACAAAACACACAACCTGTTGTGAGCTTTAAAATAGCTACAGACTGTAATCAAGTCTTAGTGTAAGAGAGCAGAAAGGAGAACCAAATCCTAGAAAGAAAAAAGATGTGAGGTTAGGATATGACTGCTCTCCTACCATGCAGGAACAAAAAGTGCCTGTGTGTGTGGGACAGGGTGTGCTGGGATGGTAGGGAGCTCAGGTCAGTATAGTTTAATTAGTTGGGTGGTGGTTTTGGTCCCACTCCTGCACCTAATCTTACCAGCAGACCCCTAGCACAGGGTGAAACCCTTGTCATTCAATCTAACACTCGGAGGTTTAGCACCTAGTCAAAAGTGACTTAACAATGAGTACCATATTTCATTACAGGACATTTAAGTCTGCTGGACTGTTCTACTCTACAGTTGGTTGGATAATAGTAACTATGGTTTATGAAGAGACATTTTCCCTAAAATTTTAAATGAAAAATTTAGAATTTTTTTATTTTTAAATAAAAGAACCAGAACTGAAACCTTTAAGCTCAAAATGTTTTGATTTGGTTTCTTTCCAGATTTCTTTTTCTATTCTACCTCTCCTCCCTCACCCCCACTTTTTTCAGTGGCAAAACCAAAACAGGGAAGGAAAGGAAACCAGGGGAAATGGGAAGGGAAAAAGGGGAGGGGGGACTGAAAAAAAGTTTTTTCTTTTAAATAAAAAAGAACATTTAAAAAAAGTGTTTTATGGAAATTTTCCCATGCAAAGAAAGATGTTTTCTGTTTAAAGAAATGCTTTGAACAAAAATGTTGACCATTGTAGTTAGTGATATTTAATAATATATCCTCTTCAAGCAGCTCTTTGACCTATAATCTTCAAGTGAGTACTACCATGCTATCAGCATCCCTTTCTCATCCATCTAGAGGAAGAGACTGAAGAGTTAGTTATCCGCAGACCTCAGAGCAAAATAAAACCTTGTCTCATTCATAGACAGACCAGGGAGACTGCTGACTTCTCAGGTCTGTCAGTATTAAGGTGCCTGGGACATGAGTCTATGACAGACATAAGAGGCCCTTCATTGTTAGTCCATAGTTCAAACCCAGCACAAGTCAGTATTGATCAAAAAGTTGTCTCGTTCAGTGGACTATGTGAACTGAGTTGTTGATATCCATCCAGTTCCCTGTTGTCACATTATAAATCATATGCAAAACCACCTCAATCAGACTTAAGTGTCATCTATGCTGGCAGTCTCAGCAGAAATGCCAAGACTGAACGAACATGGGCTTATCCTTGACTAGGAAAAGTGGTTGAGTTTAGATTCAGTTTAGCCAAGGGGTGCCTAATCTGACTAAGGGCTGGTCTACACGACAAAGTTAGGTCAGGTTAACTACATTGCTGAGGACTGTGAAAAATTTTATGCCCTCCAGTGTAAACACCTTTAGGTTGATGGGAGAGTTTTTCTGTTGACCTAGCTACCGGTGCTTGGAGAGGTGGATTTACTACAATGACAGAGGAAATCTTTCTATCACTGTTGTAAGTGTCTACATGAGAGCGCTACAGCAGCACAGCTACAGCACCATAGCTGTGACATTGTAATGTTTCCAGTGTAGACAACTCAAATCTTTCTTCTCCTGTAGATATTGCTTAATTTTAGCTGGTCATGTTTTAGGGTGGGCAGGAGCCCAGGAAGCTGCAGACTGTCTGTTAGCAAAGATGTGTGGTGTCAATTGATCAATTATTTGGCTAATTAACTCTCTTTATAGTTTATTAAGTGTCCATGAGTTTTTTTATACATTTCTTTGACAAATAGTTAATAAGTAATTGCAGCCTCTTGGTTGCTCACAAACAGCTTATGGCAAGTAATCATTTGTTTATCAGATATTTGGATTTCATTGTTTGAACTGTGATTAGTCACCTACCTCACACAGTGTTTCTTCTATGTGATCTTTAAGCTATGAAGAAATGTTTGTGTGAACAAATCTTGGTTCACGTGGGTGCTTGTGAAAGCAATTAAAAAGGGGGATGTATAAGGCTGAATCAAAAGATGATTCAGAGTTGACAGAAAAAGTTCACCAATAATTTTCTCATGATCAAGTGCCTGGTCCAAAGTCCACTGAAGTCAGTGGATTGCTTTTCATTGTCTTCAGTGGGTGTTGGATCAGCCTTATTTGCCCAATGTAAGTAATGGAGTGAAAAGTTGAGTACGTGTAGACGCTGTCGTGGCTGGTCTTTTGCTCCAAGAGAATGGCAACAATACTTGTATAATGTTTCCCAATAAACTCGTTCAGATTGCTACACTACTGGAAATAATTCCTCCAGTCCCAGAAATATGCCCAAGTCCCTGTTGTTTCAGAAGGCTGGCATTAGTGACACCAGCACACACTGAAAATGAAGTGTGAACTTTTTGTCTTCTATGTGAATATTTCATTAAACTAAAATGTCCTGGCATTTTATTTCAAAAATATGGACACCTTAAGCTTAATAAACCTTCACTGCCTGAACACCTAGGAAAACCATACTCAAAAAAGGATCTCCTGAGATTTAACTTTAATGAATAAGTTCACTTGAGGCATAAGTTTTAGGTAGAGCTGTTAGATTCCATTTAGCAATACAAGATTTGACAATTGTACAATACCTTCAGTATTTGATCTTTCACTAGATAAAAATACCGAAAAGATCTTTTTCCTAGGGTAGCTCGCTGGCAGAGAATTTGAGAAATGTGAATCTATTTCTTGAGACCAAATCACTTTGTTGATGCACAGTGCTCCTGGCAAAAACTGGGAATGATACTCTACAAAGGCACCTGGCATCATTATCTGCATTAAATATCAATAGTTGTGCTTCTTTTCTTTCCAAGAGTATAACCTTATGTGTTGTTAAAGGGTGTAAAAAAAAACAACAAAAACCTTCTGCCACCCTAAGGACGCATGGGATGACACTGCTGAGAAGTGAAGAGAAGGAAAAAGCTTTTATTAAAATATTATGAATCATTGTTAACATATATTTACATAATTTAATTCATCCTAGGAAATATCTTATGGAATGATGCAGTCTATATCCGTAGCCATAAAACCAATCTTTAAATTGTTGTTGCAATCTGCCTATAAACATTTCCAAATACTTAGTTTGATAACAAGACAACCCCTGGTGTTTCCAGAAAAAAATGTAATCTAATGGAATAGTTTTATGGCCCCAATATATAGTTCATCTGCAATCTAAAAAGAGAATTGCAGTGAAAGATACTCTTTGCCTGAATCAAGCTGAAACACAAACTGCAACAAGCCGGTTAAAAGAACTGAATGGATGAAGAAATTTAAAAACAATTGCCATGTAAACTACTAACATTCTGTTGGCTTTGGTAATGTTTCTATGATAAACTACTTTTCTCAGGAATGAATAATTTCGTCAAGTTAAATGTTGTCAGGATGAAACATGGCTGAAATTGGAAACATAAAACTACTTTGTTCTCTTCATGCACTGAACCAATCTGTGCTGATGGCCTTACTGCTGAAATCTCTTGCTTTTGTTGGTTTAAGACAGATTTGTAATTTCTTTGTGTGTGTGTGTCTGTCCGTCTGCATGCATTTAATATGTTATAGGTTGGCAAGTGCTTCATACCATTCTTGTCATTTATTTGCACAATCATTATGTTAAATACAAAAGTATACCAATGGTTTGAGTTAAACCAATGGAAGCAAAGGGGGAAACAAAGTCCAGGATAATTGTGTGGCATGAAAGTAATTTTTAGTAAAGCTGATATATTACAGACCCCAGTACTAGAAATAAAATCTCAAAAATTCCAGAAGTGACTCACATGGCAGGGAATTAACTCTTGTGTGTTACATTTAGGAATAGGTGTGACAAGGGCACAAGATAATTCTTCTGGAAGAATTTCTGTGTAGGATTCACTGCATGGTTTTTCTTTCAAAGCCATATTCAGAATCTTATCTTTCCAGCAAATAAGGTAATTATTCAACTAATCTGCTTGGCAGCATGAACATTAATAGAATACTATGCAAGTGAAGAACTGGATGGGATAACTCGGAAAGTTTCTCGGCATGAAGCTGAGCACTGGTGGGGTTGCCATATGCTTACGAATTGCAGGTGAATCATCTTCACTTCCTTCTGCTTTAAATCTTTGATTTTTTTTCAAATGCAAGAACATCTGCATTTTCCCAATCACATCTGTCTGCTTCTTTAACATCTCTGTTTTCCGCTCTGTCAGCAGCTGGCTACCAGATGAGTTTTAGATGAATAGCATTCACCTTATCTCATGGTTGTTTTGTGATGCCAGTTAGATGAAATAGTTACAGCAGATACTCTCAATAAGCAAAAGCCTGGACTCTCTGCACTTCATTGAACCCATATGGATGAGAACAGCTGGAAAGATGGGTTTGCTACCTGAGGCCAGTGTTTGTGTTGCCAACCGCGACTCCAGCTTGCTGACCCTTGTATAATTCATTGCAGTTGAGGAAATGTTGCTCACTCCATTCCATTTTGTGATGGATGGTGTTACTTAAAACGGATTGTCTTGTAAACCACTGGTGACTTTCCATGTCTGACAGATGCGAACAAGGAATATAGTCAATAAATATTGCCATGTTCCAAAGGAAGATGCACTGTTCGCAACTGAGTGGGCTAAAGCTTAGTACAAGTAGAAGCAGGTGGAGCAGAGGCTGGCTTAGACTTTAAATTAAAAGGGTCTGTTTAAGACTGTTCTGTAGGGATGGTGGGATGAGCTCTGGGGGCATACACAGAGTGTGTGTTTCTGAATCTCCCCCACATAGTCATTGCTTTTAAGGTCTGAGTTTTATTCTAGCATTGCTGAACACTATTTCAACCTCCAACTTCCTAGCAAGAGCCAGGCAAATGGTACCACTGACCTTGCTCAGGTTTGACTTCAGTGGTAGTTTGCTCCAGTGAGGATGGAGTGAATTCTGAATAAGGGTTTATCTGAATGATTACACATAAACTAATTAATCTTCTCAATTACTCTGCAATGGGGATAACTGGTATTAGCCCATCATAGCAGACAGATAAATTGAGGCACAGAAATGGACTGACTCAAATTTACACAACAGTTAGTGGTTCAGGACCACAAGACTACAGTGCATTTAGTGGGACAAGGCAGGTCCAACAGGAACACACAAAGACAAGGGAGGAAATAATGGGCAAGCAGAAGGGCCACTGGGAACTTCATAGGTAGTGCATCCTGTACAAAATGGCCCTACTCTGTTAGTAACATCCTGACAGCAAAGATGCTGCATAAGGTAATGGGGCCAAGCACTGAAGTCAGGACTTCGTGAGGAGCAGAGAAAAAGACTTGAAAGCTGTGAGAAAGGAAGGGCTCAGTAGCATAGACAGATGGTGAGGAAGAGGGCCTGGGGGCAGAGAAGGGGGGAAGATGGTGAATTATGAACAAATCTATTTAGGGCCCAATCCTGCTCTCATTGAAGTTGGTTGGTGGGTTGGCTATGGACTTCAATGGGAACAAGTTTGGACCTTTAGTTGGCGGCGGGGAGTGGGGACATCTGCTTTGTAACATTTGGATTAATTTCCCTGAAAGGGAGGCTGAAAATCTGTGAATCACATGTTTTTGCTGCATATCTAACTCCAGTGAGTTTGTATAAAGTACAGTGTGCAGCCATGACAATGCTTCAGTTCACATCAGCAAGAGACAGAGTGCATATAGAAATGAGGGTGGGGGAGGGTTGAGGCTGGACCATCTACAAATGCCACAGGTTCCTCTTGCTGCTAATGTAAACCATAGGTCTGAATACTCTGGAAGCTCCTGACCCTAATCCTTTGCTGGAGAGGCCCAGCTACTGCTCCTTAGGGCCCTCCTCCTTCCACTTGCTCCTTTTCTAGCCCCTCCCTCTGGTCAGTGACCAAAGCTTTGCCCACTCTCTCCAGAGCTGTCACTGGCTGCATGAGAGGGAGAAGGATGGAGTTGGCATCTTCTCCTGCTGCTCTGTGGGGCATCGTAGAACAGGCAGAGATGCCCCCTACTCCACTGCTCCCTACCCTGTGGAATACCTATGAGGGAGTACCTTAAGGGGTGTGGAAGGGGCCTGGAAGAGGAGAATGGGGGACAGGAGTCCCAGGCAGAGGCTTGGCAGGGCACCATGAGAGGCCCTGCTGGTGGTCTGAGAGCCACAGGAGTGGGAACCAGAGAAACTATGAGTGCATGGGTCTGTGTGTGGGTTGAAGATAGAGTGTGGGTGGTAGGTAGATGGGCCTGGAGGGAACATGAGGTGGTGGGTGCATGACAGAGGGCTGGGGGCAGGAGGGTGAGTGAAGGACAGGGCTGTGTTGGTGCCTGGGAGTTTGTAGTCAGTGGTGAGTATGTGTGGCAGAAGCAGATGAGTGCATGTGGGTGTGTTAATGCTTAGCATAGACAGGCAGCGACTGAGAGACAGAGGAAGTGGAAGGAAGGAGATTGAGAGTACAGGATAGTGTAAAATAGAACAGGGAAGAAAATGGGAATGGGATTGGGAAGAAATTAGGCCCACACAGAAGATAAGCACAGGGAGTAAAACAACATATAGATGGTTTCTAAGTGTGAACATTACAATAGTTTAAAAAACAGGAACCAGAGCTGCTGTGTGGTTGTGCAATAGTGAAGATAAATCCCTTGCTAACATAAATGTATTGAAATATCAGGAAATATGGCTTGGAAATCAAGAGTGGCAGATTTAACTGAAAAGCTTGCCTCACACAAGCCATTAATATTTATTTTAGAGGATCTCACTTCTGTCTGTCTCCAAAAGAACATGATTCATCAACAATAAAAATGGCCACCCAGGCATCTGAAAACAATGGTATAATAAGGTTTCAGAATATTTTCCAAGGACAGTAATCTAAATGCTATCCAGAGCATTATGCTTGCATTTAACCCTTTATAGGTAATGCTGAATCTGTAGCATTTTCATGCTGTGCATATGGGTCTGATCGAGTCCACGTTATCTTTGGTGCTGCCAGCTGGCCCACCAATAAATGAGGAAGAAGTAAGTAGGGGGAGAGGGCGGTACAAAGAACTGGAGGAAGTAGTTGTATGTCAGAGAACCATAACGTAACTGCACTTGAGTTAGGTAAAATTTTTAATCAAGCTCACATGTTATCCTAGTTACTAGGTCTAGCTCCTTATCACCTTGTTTTATCCATACCTCAACTTTGCTCTGAATTCTGTTTCCATTCTTGCATGTAACTTCCGTACCCAGCCTGCATTGTCATGCATGGTAAGAGGCTGCATTTTCTATATGTAGAGATCCCTGCACACAACATATGTAGTGGCTTCATGAACCTCACATTATAGGCTATGGAGACATATCTGGCTCTTATTTGATTTCCTTTCATTTGTGGGTTCACCACAGGCCAATTGTAGCATAGTGGATATTTCCCAAGAAACATGTCATATGATGCATGTTTGCGAACAGGGGCTGCAAACAGGGGCTGCTAACAGGGAGTTTTGCACGAGAGTTCTCCAGGTGAAGGAGGAGCAAATACAGCATCTGTAGGGTAAGTGACTGTCTGTAGTGTGTGTGTGTTTGTGTTTGGGGGTTACTTGCTGTGTGCTGAGCTTGTGTTGGTCAGTTTGTTTGTTTGTTTGTTTGTTTGAAGGACCGTGTGCTGTGGCTGGCAGTTGGAGGCCGTGAGTTTCAAAGGAAGGTTTGAAAGCTTGAAGCCTCTGGTAATTGGCTGAGCCTTAATCAGTGGGTGGGGCATTAACTCAGGCCAGGGCTTTATAAATCCACGCACAAGCGACCAGGGGCTGCTAACAGGGAGTTTTGCAAGGGAGTTGGGAAGGGGGTGTCCCTTGTTGGTCCTACCTGTTCCCCTGTAGTCCCCTTAAAACCTATTATCCAAACCATATTCCAAAACCCCTTTCTTTAAACCACCCTTTCATTAACTAGGAGACAATGCAGGCAGAAGCCCAGCAGCAGAGTGGGGGCTATCCAGTTTATTGCGCTGAGTGTAGCATGTATGATTACCTGCCCTGTGGGCAGGTGGCGTATATGTGCAGTCTCTGCAAGGAGCTCCTGGCTCTCAGAGACCACATATGGACTTTGGAGGCCAGGGTGGCGGAACTGGAGGAGCTAAGAGAGGTATGTTGATGAGGCTTTCCGGGACACTGTAGAATTGTCCCACTTCCGCTCAGACAGCCTCTGTGCTGTTGAGGAGGAAGAAAGGCCCAGGGAAGCAGAGCAGTCAATGGGAGCAGAGGGAAACCTTCCCATAGTTGGGACCCTCCTTCCAGATGATGCTGGGGTTGCCTCTCGCACCGAGGTTCTCTCTCCGGGGGAGGGAACTCCAGTTGCTAGGAAAAGGCAGGTGTTAGTAATGGGAGATTCGATCATTAGAAACATAGATAGCTGGGTTTGTGATGACCGGGAGAACCGTATGGTGACTTGCCTGCCTGGTGTGAAGGTTGCAGATCTCTCGAGGCATCTAGACAGGCTTATGTGTAGTGCTGGGGAGGAGCCAGTGGTCGAGTACATGTAGGTACCAGTGACATAGGGAAGGGTAGGAGAGATGTCCTGGAAGCCAAATTTAGGCTGCTAGGGAAGAGACTGAAATCCAGGACCTCTATGGTGGCATTCTCAGAAATGTTCCCAGTTCCACACGCAGGGCCAGGTAAGCAGGCAGAGCTTCAGAGTCTCAATGTGTGGATGAGACGATGGTGTAGAGAGGAGGGGTTTACGTTCATTAGGAACTGGGGAAACTTTTGGGATAGGGGGAGCCTATACAGGAGAGATGCTCTCCACCTAAACCAAAGTGGAACCAGACTGCTGGCACTAAACATTAAAAAGGTTGTAGAGCAGTTTTTAAACTAGGAGATGGGGGAAAGCCGACTGCTGCAGAGGATCATGTGGATCGGACACCGACTTCTCTGAGGGGAGAGTCTGATGATATGGAATCTCCAGGTTATAGTCAGGAACAGAGGACGGTGTTATACCAATTACATTAGACCAGTAAAAACCAGCAGGATCTTATTAAAGGGGACAAGACAAAGATGCCACATTTATTATGATAACAATTTGATTTATGACTAATGACTAATATCTTAATTCTTATACACACACACACACATTATACCTAATACCTATACACACACGCACACACATTAACATTATACCTAATACCTATACACACACGCACACACACATTCACACACACACACACACACACACATTCATCAGGTGTTCTGCAGCTTCTGCATAGTTACCAGTCCTGAAGATAGCTTAAGTTCATGGCTTGATTTTGCAGCTTGGGTTCGTAGCTTGTGGCGGCTAACTGGCCAGGAGAGCCGGGCACAAGGCCGAGCTGGATCTCTGTTGGGCAGGCCCCGATGTTCTTCCATGTTGGCAGCAGAATGTTACCCAGAGTCTCTCATCTCACCCTTCTTTTTTATAGGCTTTTAGTTTGGATTCAAAGTCTGTAGGTCTTGCTGTGTCACGCTGCCTCTGGGTTTAGATTGATCACCCATCAATTGCAGGCGTGACTTTCAGCCTTGAACCTGGCTTTGATCTTCCTTCTGTTGTTCTGTTGTCCTTTTCTTTTTAGGGTGGATGCTTCTTACTTTGTTTAGGGCTGTTGTCTAGGTCTTCAGCCGTTGGTATATGAACTTTATCTCATCAGGACAGGGTGGGGCTAGAGGTTGATTCTGTCATTCATGCATACCTCATTCACACATCTAAACTAAACTAATAAGATTACAGCAGGGTTTGCAAAAATGAAGGTTGGAGGAAGCTTTTACAAAATGGAGTGAGTGTTTTAAAATGGGGTTTGAATTACAAAATGGAACAGAAGTTACAGTGTAGGCAAGTGTAGTGAATGGTGAACAGAAGTTACATTAATAAAGTGAACAATTAAAAACAATTTCATTTTTCAGTTCTACATTGTCCCCCTTTTGACCCTTCAATCCAGGGGCATTGAATGGGTCACACTTTATATGTAATTGTTTTAAGGCAGAACCAACATAACAGTTAGGATTACTAATAGGACAATGAGGGGATGAAAAATTATGTTTAGAACTGCTGACCAGGTGGGCTGCTTCTACAACACTTTGCCCCTTGATTTATGACCATTACAGTAGTTGTTGACATTGTAGGGCAAGGTGATTTGTTGCAACCAAACCAAACAACTATAACTAGGTGAATATAACTAAACCCATTACAATTGACTAAACACCAGATATAATCTGCACACAAATGAAAACAATTATAGTTATATTAATTGGGAATACAATAAAACCATAACCATTATAATTCTTGGGTATATTGACAAATAAAATGAGGACCAAGTTTGATGCTGCAATAGCCATTAAACAATAAAAGTTACTGAGTTCAGGACCTCCTTAAGCGCACACACAAATAAGATTTTGTAGGAGGACCACAGTTGTTATGCAAGGTTAAGCTGATTTGGACTTAAACTAACATTTTGTTGCTAAAATGTTGCAGAATCCCCTATTTTTAACAGTTGTTTTCAAGAGGTTTCTGGGGACCTGAAAGATGGGGACCTACAATTATGAGCCAAGGTCTTACAGGTTATGGAGGCCCAAGAACTACCCTTTAGGGCATGGGGAAGTAGAAAAAGGAAAAGACATTTGCCCTACTAGTGTAGTATTTCTTTTTTCTGGACCAATGCTAGCACAGGACACCACTAGAGACAGACACAGAACATGCAACACAGAACACTGAACACAGACTTTGTCGCGACACTATAACCACGGTATTTTATAACTCTTCAGCTGGTACCAGATTTCCTGATGTTCTGGTTCAGAGCCTGAAAGACAGAAGCTTAGAAACAAATTAGCACAGTGCTCCCACATGGCAGACCCTGCTCAGTCTCTGCCACAGTGTGTTCGGTACTTGGGGCTGCACAAATGCTAATTAAGTGGTGCATTTCTTTGTGACTTTAGATTTTTTTATTTTAAAATCTCCAGCCACTTTGCCATGGCCTGGAGGTCTGAGTCAGAAGCAGGACTCTTGTTACTGTTGCAATGGCTATTTGGCCCTGGGAGGAGGAATCTACCCAAATATCCCCCTTCCCACTCTCCAGAGGGGTCCCAAAAGTCTGCCCCTTCTGGGGTCTCAAATGTTCCTTTTTTTTTTTTTTTTTTTTGATATTACTGCTGCTGTAAGATGTGAGAGTGCTGTTTTAACTCTCTGTGCCCAATCTTAAGGGCACTTAACTAGGTTTGAGTACTACATACATTTTTATTTCTCTGCTTCTGCAGAAGAGGCTTGTAAATCTTGGTGCAGTTTTTCATTTTTTCATTTAGCCAATTGAAGGAATACCTCATTACAGGTTTTCCATAGAAGTCAAACTGCAGTTACTTCCTTTTTGATTGGAGTTGAGGGTTTATATATTAATAAGTACCTAGCCCATTTGTTTGTTTGTTTTTAAGGATCTCTTTAGACAGTGTTTTCTTAAACATTTTCTCAACAGTTGTGAACAACAACCAACCACAACAAAACCAAATTGATAAATATTAATATTGAGCACTATAACCCCTAATTTCTAAAAAAAAGCAGCTTACAACGGTTGTTTCACATATTTTCTTCCCATGTTTCCCGGGGGTCCCAAGCCTCTTTTTCCCAATGTGCCATTACTTTCCAATTTTCTACCCCTTTTTTCAGTTGGAATAGTTTCTCTTTTAGAGATTTTTTTTCTTTTTACAGGCTGTTAGGTGGAGGTAGCTGTCATTACAAGCCTCCCACAGCAGCCAGATCCCTGCAGCGTCTCTTTTTGTTGCATTTGGGGGTTTACATATGAGGATATATTGGGCCAACCTATCCTCTAGGTCCGAAATGGTGCAGATATCTGCAAGGGCTTATTCAGTCTAAGGACTGTGCCCATATCTCTGAAGGATTTGTTTAGAAGGTATTATCTCTTTAATAAAAGGTGAGGTAGAAGCTACTTTTGACTCCATTCCTCCCTCTGAGACTGTTTTCCCTTGCCTTTTCTTAAACATTTTTAATTTTGTTCAGCAAGCAGCACTGCTGGCCCCTGGGACCCTCTTGCTGCCCCTGATTTTTCTTTCTTTTCCTGCTACCTATCCGGAGGCCAGCAGATTTTAACAATTTTATGTTTTCTACTACCTCTTCGGAGGCCAGCAGGTTTTGTTAACAATTTTATGAGCTCTTTATTTTCCTGCTACCCACTCGGGGACCATCAGGTTTTGGTTAACCAAGAATAGAACCATGCTCTGTAGAGCTGGTTGTGTGCACACAGATTGGTTTACAATAAATGAGGCAAAAATACCAATAATCCCCCTTTCGCTATTCTCCACCAAAATGTTATAGTAATTATATTAGACCAGTAAAAACCAGCAGGATCTTATTAAAGGGGACAAGACAAAGATGCCACATTTATTATGATAACAATTTGATTTATGACTAATGACTAATATCTTAATTCTTATACACACACACACACACACACATTATACATAATACCTATAGACACACACACACACATTCACATTATACCTAATACCTATACACACACACACATATTCACACACACACCCACATTCATCAGGTGTTCTGCAGCTTCTGCATAGTTACCAGTCCTGAAGATAGCTTAAGTTCATGGCTTGATTTTGCAGCTTGGGTTCGTAGCTTGTGGCGGCTAACTGGCCAGGAAAGCCGGGCACAAGGCCGAGCTGGATCTCTGTTGGGCAGGCCCCGATGTTCTTCCATGTTGGCAGCAGAATGTTACCCAGAGTCTCTCATCTCACCCTTCTTTTTTATAGGCTTTTAGTTTGGATTCAAAGTCTGTAGGTCTTGCTGTGTCACGCTACCTCTGGGTTTAGATTGATCACCCATCAACTGCAGGCGTGACTTTCAGCCTTGAACCTGGCTTTGATCTTCCTTCTGTTGTTCTGTTGTCCTTTTCTTTTTAGGGTGGATGCTTCTTACTTTGTTTAGGAACAGAAGTTACAGTGTAGGCAAGTGTAGTGAATGGTGAACAGAAGTTACATTAATAAAGTGAACAATTAAAAACAATTTCATTTATCAGTTCTACAATGGAAGAGGATAATGTAAGGGCCGGATCAGATGATAAACAGTCACATAAAAAAGAATCTGGCACATCAGATAAAGGCAGACAAATAAACAGGGACAAGTTTTTAAAGTGCTTGTACACAAATGCTAGAAGTCTAAATAACAAGATGGGTGAACTAGAGTGCCTTGTGATAAAGGAGGATATTGATATAATAGACATCACAGAAACCTGGTGGACTGAGGACAATCAATGGGACACAATTATTCCGGGGTACAAAATATATCGGAAGGACAGAACAGGTCGTGCAGGGGGAGGAATTGCACTATATGTGAAAGAAAATGTAGATTCAAATGAAGTAAAAATCTTAAGCGAATGCGCATATTCCATAGAATCGCTATGGATAGAAATTTCATTCTCTAATAATAATATAACATTAGGGATCTGTTATCGATCACCTGACCAGGACAGTAATAGTGATGATGAAATACTAAGAGAAATTAGAGAGGCTATCAAAATTAAGAACCAAATATAGGCAGCACAGCTAGCAACATCTCTGGCACCAGAACTGAAAGCAAGGAGACTGCATGCTCTGTGTTCTCCTGCTGACTCGCAGGTAATGTGGAGGAGAAAGAGGAAACAGCCTGACTCAAATGCAGAAGGGCGAGGAGACAGAGATGTATGGTGGGGGAAGATGTATGTGATGCACCTGCAGATGCTAGGAAGAGGGAGACCATAGACTGGGTCAAGGAAAGATACAGAGGGAACTTGAATTGGTACTCTCTCTGCTGCCTCCAAGGAGTTGGGGGTATTCCTGCCCAATAGGGTACCCCCTGGGAGGGGGGCGATGGGGGGCTAGGGCTCATGCTGGGTTGCCAGGGGGAGAGCCAAGGTATCTCCTCGCCCTCCTGCTACAGCTGCTTGGACAGCTCCCATGTGTCCTCAGGGAAGTTGTTGCTGCTGCTGCTCTTATTTTGGGGCTGGCTGGATCCTAGCCTCAGAAACGTCAGTGATTTTTTTTTTTTGGCAGGTTGCTGAAATCTTCCTGAGGAAACAAGTGAGAGAAGGGAAATGGTGACTTTTAACACTGGATATCTCTGCCAAGTCTGAATGGACTCTCACAAGACAAAGGAAAGGCACTCACTACCATGAGGGCTGAATATCAAAGGCCTGCTGCAAACAACAGAAATGTGAGAGCTCCTCAAAGGAAAAGGTCACAAGAATCCTTTATAATGGAAAGTATTAAGCAATCTAAATAGAGGGGTCACTACCAGCTTCCCCCATAATATAAATATGTATATGAATTGCTACTGAATGTCATATTATATGTGAAATAGAACCACCAGGATGGCCTCATGGGAATTGATGTAACTTTACACCAGAAACCATGCATCTTCATAAAGAAGTAAGCATGCAGTGTCACTAAGCTAACTCATCATCTGCTCTGTCGAGGTTCTTATACTGCACTCATCACCACAGTATCTTGTGCCTCTAACTCTTGTTCTACATTTCTCTTTTTCCCGCATCTTGTCATGGCTCTGCTCAGATTTTTTTTGGTCTGGATGGCACCTAACGCACTTGTAGATGCTCTGCAAATAGGAATAACCAATGAATATTCTGTTGAACATCACTTTCATGGCTGTGGCATCTGCTATCTGTGGTACCCATTAAGTGCTGAGATTTTGGAGGCAGTCCTGAGGCCCTAAGTAATCCACAGTGGCCTGAGGCAAGACAGATAAGCATACACCAATTCAGCAACGTTAATCAGTAATTGATAACGTAAACTGGGGAGTCGGGTGACCAGCCTCCCATTTTCTGACCGCAACATGGATGCACGTCTGTGTTTGCAGGCACGGTCTGTTGTGTGTACAAACATGAAGGGTGGATGAAAACTTGACCCTAATAGAAATAGTCACAAACCTTCTGCATAGAGTGAACGTTTGTCAGTTGCTTTAAAAATATATGTTTGATATTTAATACATCTAAGCCAGGGGTGGGGAAACTTTTTGGCCTGAGGGCCACAATGGGGAATATAAATTGTATGGAGGACCATGAATGCTCACTAAATTGGGGTTGGAGTGCGGGAGTGGGTGCAGACTCTGGGGTGGGGCTAGGTATGAGGAGTTTGGGGTATAGGAGTGTTCTCTGGGCTGGGACCGAAGGGTTTAGAGAGTGGGAGGAGGATCAGGGCTGGGGCAGATGGTTGGGATGTGGGGAGAGGCTCAGGGGTGCAGGCTCCAAGTGGCGCTTACCTCAAATGGCTCCCAGAAGCAGTGGCATGTCCCTTCTCTGGGTCTTATGTAGAGGCATGGCCAGACAGCTCTGCATGATGCCCCGACCATAGGCACCATCCCTTCAGCTTCCATTGGAGCACATAGGAGCTGGAGCGGGATCATGCTGCAGCTTCCAAGAGCTGCGTGGTGCAGTCCCGACTCTGTGCCCAGGCCAGAGCTGGGCCGAGCTGTGCGGTGTGGCCCCTGACCCGACATCCCGGCCTGCTTAAAATGACTTGTGGGCCAGATCTAGCCTGCAGGCCATAGTTTGCCCACCCCTGATCTAAGCACTTGTAAATATGTTACTACCTCATTTATAGTTTAGAAATACCTAAAATTGGTATTATTTTCATTGGTTTTTCATTGCACCAGACTTTGAAATGCATTGAATAATTTGCAACAAGCTATTGTATAGCAATTAAAAATTGTAAACACATTGGCCTACCTGTTGCTGTCACCCACAAAATATGTATGATCTCTCAATACTATGGCATTAAATGTAATTAGACACAGCTGTCTAGCAGTGCCGTGATAAAATTTCTAATCAAAACCTGTCAGTAATTCTAAGAAATATTTCCCCCTTGAAACTTAAAAATTGTACTGGATCAGATATATAGACTAGGCCCACTGCAGCTGCCCCCATGCAATAGGATATCCTGTATGAAAAAGTAATATAGTTATAACTCACTTAAAGTACAGTTTTTTTGAGCAGGCACACATCAAATAAATTGTCATTTTGCCATCAGCTCTGACAGAATAGCTTAGTGTAAATGGCCATGAACCACACAGTGTCATTTATAATCCTATATACAGCCACTCTTCTCCTGGCAGTATTTTGTGAAGTTTAAAAAATATAGAAAGAGCGATAACCCATGCAAGTAGAATCTCTGAGTCTTTTTTCTATCCCTAAACTTGATATTAACACAGAGAACAACTTGCTGGGTTAATATTAGAAGGGCTGATCAAAAACTGGAATTTTCTCCCCCACAGGAGATTCCCATATTTTAATATTTTTAAAAAAATATTAATGTTTTTTGGAACAAAATTTCCAAAAAAAAATTCAATTTGGAAATGTCAAAATGTTTTGTTTTGTTGAGACGCCAAAAGAAAGAGAGCAGTTTTGGATTGACATCGTGAACTGTCTGCCTGAGTTGCCACAGAATTTCATGGAAGTTGTAGTTGAGATGCCTCCATCTCCTTGCTAGGCCAGGCTTCCAAGCTGGACTACTTTTCCTGTGATGCACCTCGGTCATTGAACTTTCATGATGCATTGTAGCAGTTAAGCCAGAAGGGAGACCACCATGCATCATGGAGGAGATAGTCTGGCCTGAGGGCCCAGCCCTTAAGGGAGTATGTGGGCATGAAGCATTGTGTCAGCTTACAGTCCCAAGACCAGTCCTGCTCACAGAGGTGTAATTAAAGATTTGGGTGGCAAAAATTGTTTGGGACCTACCCCCAAATGATTGAGCCTGCTTTGCTACCAGTTATGAATAGGTGAGTGGTTGGCAATGACAATGGGTGTGACTTGCACTAATAAAAATAACTTGAGCCATGTCCACTGGACAGAAGAATCCTTAAATCATACTCAAAACTTGTGAAGTTGGTGGTAAAAGTGGCAAACTATCTTTAGTGAGAAAAAAGGGGCTCTTCTGAATATGCATAATTATTCAGATCTGTAACCGAGGACTGCAAAGGTAGGTCACTCCCTTTCATGTTCAGTCATGTGGATAGCTTTGAGTTTAATATGCTGGTCTCCAGAGCAACATACCGACTCAAGCTAGTTTATATGCTGATCTCAGTATCTTCAAGTTTTTGATATCCAATCAGTGTTTTCAGTTCTCCATATGATTTTCTTAGTTAGAAACTCCAGTGATTTTTGGGAATAGGCAGCATCAGTGTATTTTTATAAAGTCAATGTGGAATATCCATTGAGTCTTTGGGGACTCTGAAGACTTCAAAATGTCATTTCATAAGGAAAGTACAGCGAATCTCAAAAGAGCAGAAGAACTAGATTTGAAATACATCAGGTTTGGCTAATGGAAATTTAAATGCTGAAACTGCTGAGCCTATATTATGTTCACACCAAAGTACCACAATTATAGGAACCTCTGTTTTCCGCAAGCCATTGGTTGTCCATAAATATTGTGTCCCTAGTCAGTGAAATAAACAATAAGGTTCTCATTCTCTTCCCCACTTATTTGGAATTTGAAGGAGCACTATACAGCCACGTTGGTATTTCTAACTATTATTTCTGTACCATAAGAGGTTTGTTGGAGGTGTGGTCAACTGATTGCACAAACTTTAAGTAGAGTATCTGACTTACTTAAAGGTCAATGGGTAAGTCAAACCTTTTGGCTTTCAGCTATTGCATATCACTGACATGAAAATTTTCGTTCTCAGTAGTGCCATTCTGAGTCAGCTAATGGTGCCATTTCATGGGGATTCTTTAGGAAGTAACAGAAAAGTGTGATTATGTTACATTTGTAGGTTGTGGGGGGTAGGAGTAGAGTATATGAATACGAGTTCCAGCACATCCTTTAGAGTCAAAGCCTCTAGCTCCATAGAGGGTGCAATAGAGCCACAGCTATTCTGGTTTATGTAAGGTGGAAGGGAAATTTGCCCCTTCTTGGTTACTCACTGTGGTACTAATGCTATGGGACACTTTCCTCTCATTTACACCAGATTTATACTGGTGTAATTCCATTGAATTCAGTGGAGTTATTCCTGATTTACACCAATGTAAGCAAGAGCAAAATCAAAGTTTAGATACCTAAAAGGAGACTGAAAGAAAGGGAATGAGGTGTGGTCTAATAAATAATTCCATCCTCAATAGTATGTCAAAGAACAGTAAGGTTGTTGCAAAATAAAGTGCACAGAAGTCAGGCAAAATAAGGTAACGAAAGGTTGGGTGCCCTTGTCTGTATATACATCTTGCAGTAATGGGGACTGCCATGCTATGGGAAACTTCTGATCATATGCTATTCCCCCAACTGCACAATATTAAATCAAGCCATTTTTCTGAACCCTGAGAAGCATGTGCAGCATATTTTACCCTTCCTTTCCCCGTGAGACATTAACAACACAGGTTTAACATAGTTCAGTTAATCTTGATTTTTTTAAAATATATTTTTAAGTAAAAAGAGTGATGATAGAACTGTCACTGCCTATTGAAATATATTTATGGCTGAACATTTAAAAATTGCATGCATCTAACTCAAAGAGGGTTGACTTTCAAAGATGCTGAACACTCACAACTCTTGTTGACATCAATGGGAGCTGAAGTGTTCACCACTTCTGAAAACAAGGTCGCTTTGATGTAGGTGCCTAAATATGTCTGTAGGCACCAATCCTGTACTGTGCTCTGTATGGATGAGCTGCTGCATCCATGCAGGGACTCTTTGACTTCACTGGAGCTCAGCCTAGGGATAGCAGTTCAGCCCCTGAATCTCAAGCTGTCCTGCGAGCAGCACTGCCTAGCCTGTTATTGTGGTCTCCTATTCACAAACATATGGTCTGTTTCCTTTCCACCACATTTCTTTAATTCTCAGTTTCTTAATATGGCAGGATGTAGCAAACGAATACAGCACACAGGTGTCTCTCCTCCACCCAGCTCATCCTGTGAGTCCCCACCCCTTACTACTTGTGTTTCCCAATTATATGTCCCTCATTACTAAATTGATTACCTCATTAGCCCAATAGTTGCTCCTAAGTGTCTGGAATCCCCACCAGTTGTAGGTTGATTCCAATTAAGCTTGTGGCCTTCTCTGGGCTGCAGCAAACTCAGTGACCAGGATGCTATCGCTAGCACTCTGTCACATACCTCCCCAACTGACTGGGGAGACAAGTCCTGCCCTCTTTATGGAGTTGGAGTTCTCCTGAGGCTTCTCATGCCCTTTTCAGACCAGCCTTCCATGGGCCACTGGTGAGAGTCTTCTGCCTTCCACCCACAAAAAGTACATTCAGAGGGTGGAGGTTTCCCTCACAGTTCCATCTCAGCCCATAGGTCATTGCACCCCATGGATGTCTCCTCTAGTTTCTTTTGCCCCTGACTTGTATCTACTCTAGAAAGATGTCCTCCAGAGTCTCACTATCAGGATCCTTCTCTTCCCCAGACTTATCTGGATAAGGTCACCCACCAAGGCCTCATTAATGGGATCCTTCTCTCCCTCCTCATTATGGCTCTTATCCCAGGCCTTGCCCATGGCTTTCTCCTCTGGAGAGTCAGCCAAGCCTCTACCCTCTTTTTCTGCTAGGTGTCTGATCTACTCCTTCAGGATCCACTGTCCCCTTTGAGTACTTCTCCCTTTCCCCTAAGGTCATTAAACAGTGCATCTGTGGGGTTACCTGGTGGGCTTACCATCAACATTTTTTTATATGGACCCCACTATTGGGACATGTCTCTCTGTCCGTGACTTTTTTCCATAAGGGAAATTGAGTCCAGTCAGTCTTATCATCACTGCGTAGGGCAATGACCTTACTATACCCACTCTCTGCCACTTAAACTTTTCTTCCACTGCCAATGGAACAACTGCCATGGGGTAAGTATTCTTTTCCTCAGATACACAGTGAATTGTTGTCATCATTTCCTTCTGTTGTGACTGTGGTCTAAACAAGGTGCTTCATACAAGGGAACAAACAGCAGCTAAATCCACAACGCCCTGTGTGTCTTTCCAGCCCACTTTGATGGGGACTGTCTTTATCCCAGGCTTATCTTTTATGCCCATCTACCCACAGTCGACATAGGTGTAGTATTTTCTTTTTATACTACCTTTACCCCAACCCTGGTAACAAACCACTGTTCGGGCACTTGGGGCACCCTTGTTTGCCTCTTCCATCCAACTCCCGGGCTTCAACAAATGGGTTTCCTCAACCTTCTTCCCTCCGCTCCCCTTTCTTGCTGGAGGGGGACAGAGCTCTTTTTGTGGAAAGTCTGTTTTCACCTACTCCTCTGTTAGTTGTGCAGCAGGCTCTAACGATTCTGGCTGATGCCTCTGAACCCAAACTCTGTTGGAGAAGTTCTGTGTAAACTGTTCAAGAATAATTGGGTCCATCAGGGTCTCTTTGTCCTTCCTATTTGTCATCATCCACCAAGTGGCCCAGTCTGGCACCTGCTAGGTGCCAGTGCCCTGGGATGAGTCCTGACATTCCATCTGGCTGCTCTAAATTTTTGATGGCATTTCTCTGCTGACAAGCCCATCCTGTCCAGAATAGCAGCCATCAGTATATCAAAGTCTCTGGCCATATAAGCCACCTGAGTCTCTCCGGTGAGGTTAGAGGTAGCTGTAGTGCCCAATTGCCCATTGGTAGTCACCCACTCAAAAGTTAGCAGAAAGCATCAGGGTCATCCGCTGGGGCCACCATGCCGAATCCTAGGCCCACTGCCAGTCTTCCAGTTCCCTCGCTGGAACTCAACGGCTCTGCAGCAGCAGCTGCTGTACCTGAGACTGTGCCTTGATAAACTGCACTGCCCATCATTGCTCCATCTGCCAGCCCAGAAGTCCTAGCTTCTCTGCCTGCAGCTTTACCAGCACAACATCTGTTCCATTTTGTCCAGCTCCCTTGCTCTCGCACAGGTCACCCCTCAGACCTCCTGCTCTTGACCAAGAGGGTTATGATCCTGGACAAGTGTCCTCAGAGCTGTCCCTGAGGTATGGCGAATCAGGGTGACTGCTCCAGGCCCCGTGCTTTGGGTGGGTTCCTCAGGCCAATGCTATTGGCCAGCGCGGTCAGCCCCAAAAGCAGCTGATTCATCACTTCCACCCTGGGGCCCACACCCCATAGGGACGGCCCTGAGCACCCCATATGTCACAGGGTCCTTGTCAAGCTGGGAGCAGCACTGTCTGGCCTGTTTTCATGGTGGTCTATTCACAAGTACACACAGTCAATTTCTTTTCCTCCATATGCACCTTTAATACTCAGTTTCCAAATATGGCAGGATGTAGCACAGGTATACAGCAGGAGGAGCCTTTCATGCCACTTTCTCTCCTTCACCCAGCTTACCTTGAGTTCCTCCCCACCCCAATTCCTGAATTCTATACCCCCCCCCCCACACACACACCATAAACCAGTTACTCATTAGCCGCCATTGCCACCAGGTGTTAGTAATCCCCACCAGTAACAGGTTGAAAATCAATTAAGACTCTAGCCTTTGCTGTGTTGCAGCAACCTCCAAGAGCAGAGTGCTATAGCCAGCTAGCACTCTGTCACAGGGCCTGAGGTGCCATACTTTAGGCATCTGGGTTTGAAAATTTTGGTCTAAACTTGTAAGGGTTGTGATGACTATGTCAACAAAAGGCTGAGCTCCCAAACTTGCTTGACAGATTTCAAAGGACAAGAACTAAATACTCCTATTGTCAAAAGTGTATATTCTATGCTCTTTTCTTTTCTCCTAAGTCTCTTAGGTAAATCAAAATAAAAATCTACCAAACAAAAACCCAACAAAAAGCCAGGTTTTGCTTTCTTTTTTTTGTGGGAAAAAGTGGAAATTTTTGACTGAAATGCTTTAGGGAAAACATTTTTCATAGAAAAAAATGTTTTGACTGAGGAAGTTCAGCCGGCTCCACAGGTGCTGTTTGCAAGAGCAGTTTGTGCACTCGGGAGCACAGAGACTGCTTGTTCCTGCTTGACCACCTGTCCCCAAAGCACCTCTCCCAGGCATCAGGAAACCATAAGGAGGGCAGGGAGGAGATGTGCTTGCAGCACACCCAGGAGAACAATCTGCCCCATACTAATGTCAGTCTGATTAAAGTCACTAAGGGCAGAAAACCCACCTCCTGTGTTTTCATAGTGCAGGTTTGTGTGTTGAATCCTTAGACGATAACATTGTTCCTATTAGATGAAATGGCTTATTCTGGGTTTCCTTATGAATTTTCCTAGTGGGACTTAATCCTGCACTCATGGTGGGGGAACTGTTTCCCAAAGTACAGTCACTGCATATGTATAATCTGCTGCCAGACTTATCCCCCTAGAGAGTCTGGGCAGAGTTCAAGCAGGGCTGCAGTTTAAAGCCTTAGGAAGACTGTGCCATGACCCAAAGGCAATTGGGTGGAACCCTCACCAGGGAAGCATTATTACATATGTGGGTGTGTCCGTGTCATATATACACAGACACACATGGATAAGGAGATAATTAATCTGATTGAGGTCTAAAAGGCAGTTAATAGCTGAGAATAATCCAAGCAAGTAAGGACTGGGGAAAGGTATTGATTTTGTGTCACACAAATATAGGTAGAATATCTAAGCATTAAATAATGTTCCCAGGGCACTTTTCATTTGTGACCAGCTGAATCAGAAGAGCACAACATATTTAATGATCTGTAGAAGGCAGCCTCCTTTAGGTCAATAATATGTACTTAACCTTTAGGCTTTCCATGTTGTCTGCTTGTCCAGCTGGTTTATGAAGCGTATGTTAAGATGACTGGGGATTTAAGGCAGCGATAACTTGATCTCTCAGACACTGGCTGCTGTTACACATAAATGTTGAACAAATCTATTGCAGAGATTGCTTAGATTTTTCCAGTACAGCCTGCAGCAATTTTTGTTCATGACCAGCCAGACCATTTTATAAGGGATTATGGCTAATAACTTTTATTTATAATATGAACATGAGATTATTTTTATTCTAGTTTTGTTAATTTTAAACCTCATTTATGAACATTAAAACCAAAAGATTATGTCTGTCTCTTTGGACATATATATGCATTTGGGCTGAATTATTTCTAATGTTTTTGCCATCTTACTTTAGCTCCCTCAGATGGCACAAATAACCATTCATAATTATTTAAAGAATAAAATGTGAACCTAATACTGTAAATGAAAAAGTTTCAGTCAACAACAATTAGAGCTCAGTTAAAACAGGATTAATATTTTTGTAATGATCGAAGATAGACTCTATAGCATAAATTAAATTACTTAATTGGCAATTGAAAATTAGCTTTTCTAGTGCTAATGAAAAAATTAGGTCTCTGTTTTGCCTGGCTGTGCAGAGGAGAACCCTGTATACTATTCCAAGGGATTCTGTCCATTTGAAGTGGTCCTAAAATCCTTAAACTGATGCTGTGCAGTAGACAAAGTCTCTCCCTTCCCAAGTTTCGGTGAATCAGTTATTCCAGTGTCAACATTGCTCACAGGAATGATTTAGGGAGGAATGCCCTCATCTTAGTGCATGGGGGGGATGGGATAAATTCTTCCTAGACACTGTCAGAGGAGAAATATTAAAGGTGCGGTGGGACCTACAGGTGATTTCTCCAAGACTGATCTCCATTTCAGATCTAAGAACATAAGAACACCCATCCTGGGCCCATCTAGCCCAGTATCCTGTCTTCTGACAGTCATCAATGCCAGGTGCTTCAGAGGGAATGAACAGAACAGGGCAATTGAGTGATCTATCCTCTATGGTCCAGTCCCAGTTTCTGGCAGTTGGAGGTTTAGGAACATCCAGAGCATGGGGTTTTTTGTTTGTACTATTGCCGAAGAAATGGGCAAGTTTAAGTCAACAACAATCACACCGCAATTAAAACAGGATGAATTTTTTTAATGGTCTAAGGAAGACACTACAGCATAAATAGAGGCCTCAGGCTGACACCAGGGCTTGTTATGCTGGGCACTGTACAAACGGAATGAGAGAGAATCCCTTTCCTGAAAAGCTTACAGTATAAATAGACGCAACAAAGGCGGGAGCTGGAACAAAGAGGGAGATGAAAGCTTGATATCGAATAGTAAAGCAGAACCAGGAATAGAAATCAAGTTACTGGACCCCTGGTCCAGTCCAGCACCTCAACCGCTAGGCAACACTGCCTCCCCTATGCATTTTGTGCATCCTATTGCAACAGCCACCCGTACTGTGTCACTCTCTGTAGTGAGAGACCAATGACTCAGTGAGAAGAGAGACTGGATAACTTAGTTTCTTGGAGAGTGTTCCTTTGGCACAAGGTTGAGTCATATTTACGAGACAACATGGGGAAATCTACTTCTCTTCTGGAGGGCGGGGTGGGAGCATTGTCTAATACTTAAAGCACAGACCTGGTAATCTAAAGATTGGAATTCTATTCCCGGCCCAGCAAGAGACTCACAGTGGGACCTTGGATTGTATGTAGCAGCTGTGGTCCAGTGTGTTGGATCTAAGTTTCAATAATGCGATGGTTCTGATTCAGCTAGAGACTTAACCAAGTGTCTAAATTTAAGCAAATGAGTAATCTCTTTGGCTTCAATGGGACTATTCACCTATGTCAAGTTAGGAAAAAACTTAAATTCTTTGCTGAATCAGGGTTTATACCGGAAGGGAATTGTTACCATGATGTGCTAAATAAACTACTTATACTCTTGCTTTTTAAACCTGCAAACTCTGACTTTTCTCCTTCCCATACCACTACAGCCTAGGGTAACACAGGAGAAAAATCCATCCTTAGATGTAAGCCTGCAGCTCCAGCTGGAATTATTTGAGTGGATGCATCATCATGCAGCTTCCACTGGACTCAGTATGTCCTTACAAATCCCTCTCCTATTCAAAACATTCTGTTATCCTTGTAATATTGACCACCACTTCAAACACTTCCCCTAGATTAAAAGCCCTCTCCCGCCCACCTGCTCTCCCTCTCCCCCATTGGCTGGAATAAGCCCATCACTATTAGCTTCCCGTTTATCAGGAAGTTGTTCCCATTCTCTGGGTTTTTGTTTCGTTTCATTTCCTTGACCATTTTTAGAGTAGTAAGTGGATTTGCCCCATGCACATTGCAAAAGATTAATCACATAGTGGGCAGCCCCTTTGTTACGAGTGTAATGACTGAATCAATTGTCTTGTCTGTGTTTTCAAGTGTTAGTTAATGTTTCTTTTTGGACTCAGTCCAGGTTTTTCCCATTGGAAGTTGTTCACTCTTCATTGGTCTACTCACAAGGAACATTTTCTCCCTGCTGTAATTATTGTAGTCCAGTTGCGTGAAGAATGTCTGCCTCCTCACATTCTTATATCACACATACAAATGTACATAACGGATATTGTTTTACCTGAGTATTCAAGTAGTATTAGATGCCAAAACTGGCACTTCAAATGTAAACATCTTCAAATTTGGGGAGATTCAGGCAGATCAGGGGGCATTCCTTCTCTTGTCGTTTTGGTTGTGGGTTTGGATCTAGAACAGGAAGAGGCCTATTTTCAGGTTCTAGTTTGGCAAAATCTCAGCCCCAGATGATGGCTCTCTCACGCACAGCTGATCTCAGGAGACTGCTGCCTTGTGAGGCAGCAGAACAGTTTATGATTTTTGGTACCTTCAAATCACAAAGCCAAACTTTTAGACGTATCTGCTTCCAAAATAAACTTAGAGCTGGTCAAAAACAAGGGGAAGACTTCAATGGAAACTTTCACTCCCGCCCCTGCCACTTTTTTCCCAAAAATTTGGAAAAGTACATTAAACAGGAAAAATGTCATTGAAATTTTTCCTGGTTTTTTTAATACCAAAATTGTGGTCAGATCTGGATCTGAACACTGTCTCTCTGGCTCATCTCTCATTGGCAATCCCTTGAGATTGAGAATGAGCTTTTTCATGAGTTTTATTTTTTATGGATCCTTCGGTGACTGAGGAGTCTGATCCTTGAGCCACAGGCTCACTGGCAGACGTTGCAGGTTGTGGGCCGCGATTGCTGCCTGACAGTTATCTTTCCTTTCTTTTCTGGTGTTTTTCTGTGACCAGGGCAAGGCAACTTTTCTCAAAAGTGGACATTTCTTCTCTTACAAGTCTTCACCAGTTATCCCTATCCTGGGCTGCTGTCTCCCAGTGTGCGGTGTCAATGCCACATCTCTTGATGTTTATCTTGGGAGTGTGTTTATAGCATTTCTCTTGGCCTCCCTGTTTCCTTTCTCCTTTGGTGAGTTGGGCATAAAGGAGTTGTTTTGATAAGCGTACATAAGGTATGTGCCCACAGTGCCTGCTCCACCTCAGCTGGTGCTGGATCAGGGCCTCAACACTGAAGATATTGGCTTCTGTGAGGAGATTGACATTAGTGCAACAATTCTCCCACTTTATGTTGAGGATCTTCTGAAGAAAATGCTGGTGCTGGCATTCCAGATTTTTCAGGTGTTTTCTATAGATCACCCAAGTCTCACAGCCGGAGAGGAGAGTTGGGATTACCACCATTTTATACATTAAAAGTCTAGTATATGTTCTGATGTTGTGATTGTTGAACATCCGGTGAGACAGTCTGCCAAAGGCAAGGCTGGCACAGTGAATTCTGTGCTGAATCTCGACGTCTATGTCTGTCCTCTGTGGGAGATGACTGCCAAGATAGGCAAAGTATTCTACATTTTCCAGTTCTTCTTTGTTGATGTAGATCTTCCTTGCTGGCTCTGATGGTTGACTGGGGACTGGCTGGTGGAGAACTTTTGTTTTGCCGATGTTTAGCGTTCGCTCTAGGTTTTTGTAAGCTTCAGAGAAGCAATTAAGGGCTGTTTATAGAGCCTCCTTTGAGTGTGCAACTACTGCAAAATCATCTGTGTACTGGAGTTTGGTTATTGTTGCCGATATTACTTTAGTTCTGGCATGGAGCTGAGAAAGGTTGAAGAGGTTGCTGTCAGTCCGATATTGGATGCCAATGCCCTGTGGGAGACGGTCTTGGTTTAATGTTTTCATTGCTGCTAAGAAAATGGAGAAAAGGGAGGGTGCCAGTATACAACCATGTTTTACACCAGTTCAGATGACAAAGGGCTCAGAGGTAGAGCTCCATCCTGGAGGCAGTCATCTGGTCATGGAGGAGTCTTACAATGGTGATAAATTTGCTTGGGCAGCCAAACTTTGACATGATTTTCCACAGAGCCTCGTGGTTGACAGAGTCGAAGGCTTTGGTCAGATTGATAAAGGCCATATACAGTTCCTGGTGTTGTTCTTAACATTTTTACTGGATCTGCTTGGCTACAAAAATCATGGTGGTGGTGCCTTGTGATGGTCTGAAGCCACACTGGGACTCTGGAAGTACTTGCTCTGCAAGAGGCAGCAGTCGATTTGGTAAGATTCTAGCAAGAATCTTCCCAGTGATGGAGAGGAGGGCAATGCCTCAATAGTTGCCGCAGTCAGCCCTGTCTCCCTCTTGGAAAATAGTGATGATGTTAGTTTTATGTAAGTCTGCATGGTTTTCTTCGGTGTGCTAGATTTTGAGAAGCAGCAAGTGAAGCTTGTTAGTGTTTCTCTCCTCACTTTCTCTCCTCACTTTCCGTACTTTGGCTGGCATGCCATCAGGACCTGGTGCATTATTGTTCTTCTTTTGTTTAATTGCTTTACAGACCTCCTCAGGTGTCAGTGGGTTGGCAAGAGTTACCCAGATTGGGTGCTGAGGGATGGAGTCAATTGTGTCAGTTACAGTCGATTCTCGATTTAGAAGCTTTCAATCATGTTCCTTCCAGTGCTCTGTGCTGGATTTGTTATTTTTAAGAAGGGTACTACCATCTTCGGATCTCAGAGGTGTGAGACCACATGAGCTTGGTCCTACAGGATCTTTTTCTCACAAAAAAAGCTCTGCATATTATGTCTGTCAGCGAATGTTTGGATTTCTTTTGCTTTGTCCTCCCACCATTTGTTTTGATTTCTCAGATCCTCCTTTGAACTTCAGCTTTGAGCTGATGGAAGGAGCTCTGCTTCTGATTGGACAGTGGTTGGTTTTGCCGGTCGCAGAAAGCTTTTCTCTTCTGATCCAAAAGGGCTGTAATTTCGATGTTGTTGCTGTCAAACCATCCTGATGGCGGCAGGATGGATTGGCAGGAAGGCCAATGGATTCCTCACAAACCTCATGGATGGTCTGTTTTAGGGCTTCCCAGTCTTCTTCGACACTTGTGTTGGCTCACCTCTATTAACGAGCTAAATGTAGGTCTGATTTTGTACTTCAGTAGAAGACTTCCAAAAGAGACCTTTCTCACAGAGTTTATTATACTACTGAAACAACCCAGAAGGATGATGATTTTCATATATATTTTCTCTTAATCTCATCTCATTTTTATTGGTAACTGCATGTTCTGATTCTGTAAAGCATTCTAGGATACAATTTGGATGAATGATACTGGCAAATTATGCATGGGAATAACTTTACTCACCTTTGTAGTCCCATTGATTTACACATATGCATGAGGTAGTTGCAGGATTGGGCCCTAAAGACGTATTGTGTAATGATGAACTTCCTCTAAAAAAGTTTTCTCACTTGAAGAAAATACTTTACTTTTTTTTAAAAAAAACCTGTCACTGTATAATTAAATGAGAGATAAATGAGAGAGAAAGTAAATAACATTATGTCTAAGCATAGACACAGTGCATGCTCTAGCAGGTTAGGTTTAAAAAATAGCCAATGAAAGGATTTGTATAGCTCCTTGTTGCAAAGTTTTATGTTTTAAGTACAGTACAGCTATGTACCTGCTCTAAATTGGCTGCCATTGTAATTAAAAGTATAAATGTTTCAAGCTGAATACATCCTATTAGTAAGATTTTAGGAAACAAAAATTTAATTTATTCACATTCGATATGGTCTGTAAATGCCACCATTATATGCCTTCCACTGGCCTTTGATTAGCTATGGATTAATAAAACTTTTATACCTTCTTTGTCAGCCTCATTTTGAACTCTGTTTTTGCATACTCTTACTATTAAATAAATGAATTAGTGTCCAGAAATGTGTCATGCATATTACCTAGCAGCAGGAAGCATAATACAGTGGTCAGCTCCCTGGGAGCATTATAAATCCTAACACGCTCAGTAACCTGCTCATGTGGACCTATTAAAAGCTTGATGATTTAGTGAAGCAGTGTTTGTGCTTAACAATGGAATTTTAGTTAATTCAAAACAATGTAAATCATCTCCAATTACAGTATTTGAATATTCACAGGAGCTATACAGGGATATGTACTGTTGCCAGGCAAAAAATAAAGAGGCATTACAAAGGCTTACTGGAGTTTAGCATTCAGAAAGATTTGGTATCCCCACATCAAATGAATGCCAGTGTTTATTGGCACAACTGCTTCGCTCTGTTTAAAAAAAGATGTAGGGAGCCAAAGTGTAGAATAGGCGAAGTGTTTGCTGGGATGAAGGTCTTCTGTGATCCCAAAGGACTCGAATGAGAATGATGAGAGCACTGTTACAGAACCAATTGATGAAGATTACACTGCTGTGGGTATTCAGATAGGGGCACATTTCAAAAGTGACTTAAGGTGGGATTTTCAAAGGTATTTAGACACCTAATGGGATTTTCAAAAACACCTAAGTGTGTGAGTGCCTAGGTGGTTTTAAAAATGCCACTAGATGCTTATCTGCCTCTTCAGGTGCCTAAATATCTTTGAAAAATCTGTCCTGTAAGCACTTAAGAGCCTACGCCTCATTGAAAGTCAATGAGATTTAGGGACTTGCCAGTTCATAAGTCAAATTTTTAAAATGGGGACTTAGGTTCCTAAGTCGCTTAGACACTTTTGAAAATTTACCAACAGGCTATTAAGGAGCTTTATACCTCAGTTCTTAAAACATGAACAGGCATAACTTTTGTGTTTTAAAGATAAGGGGAAGATAAATGTGTGCTTAAAGTTGAGCATGTGGTAAGGGTTTGAAGGTTCTGAACTTTATCCATTAAAGTTTCTTCAATAAACTCAAACTTTTTTTAACTGAAAATGATGCTGAGTCCCTGGGGATAGAATATAATGGGGTTTGGTATTGTTATAGCCAGCATATCTGAAAGTACAATACAACATTGCAAGTTAGATACCAGTAGAAGAGTGACCACATAGGAGAACACAACAGCTTTTATGTGCTTGGCAAGAGCTCATATATGACTTTGGACTTTAGAACCTATTTTCTTGAGAGAGGGAAGATTGGCCAGGCCTGATCTCGTTGTTTGAAGAAGCACCATGTGAGCTTTCAGTTCAAATTACATTGTCAGCAGTACAGCTGGTCAAAACAATTTGAATGGAACATTTTTCCTACAAAAAAGGCTGTTTTATCTAAGCTGAAGCATTTGGTGGGAATGTGTTGATTTCTATGAAATCTGATGGCAAAATTTCAAAAAAAAATTTAAATTAAAACAGTACTTTTCATTTTGACTTTGTTCCATTTCAGTCTGACTTAGATTTGTTTGGACGTATCTTTAAAAATCTTTTAATATATTATATCTGATGTAATTAATGTTTTATGATGTTTTGACATTATTAAAATGAAACATGTGAATATCATAACTAATTCATGGAGATGACAGAACCAAAGCCCATTTCTGTCTAGGGTGCCTTCTGAAAGCATTACCTGGCAGCCTCTGGTCTGTTACATTCTTCCTTTTGAACACTATATTTCTAAGTACAGGATGGCAGGCTGCTGTGCACCAAATCAGTAACAGAACTGAGCCACAGATGGCTTAGATCATCTTCAAGACTATTACAGGTTTTAAAGGGTTTAAAGAATTTCCACCTGTTAAACTCTGGGGGATGTCAGGAGAAGGCTCCCATTGATAGCTCCTTCTGCCAGTCACTGGGAGCAGGAGGCTTTATCAGCAATAACTAAAACATTAGTGTCCACCAAGTCTGGGTCCCTAATTTGAAGCACCTAGGGAATTGATGATTCCCACCACTCCGTTTGAAGTTAATGGGAGCTTCAAATGCTCAGCAGTGGAAATCAAACTCAAGATCTGTCCTGGAGGGCATGCAGAATTTGTGAACACTTTAGAAAACTTTGGCCTAGGAGACTTGTAAATAACTCCTCCCTCCTTCTCTCTTCTTATTTATCCTCCTGATCTTCTATCACCCTTTATTTTAGCTCCAATGTGAAGAACTGGGCTATAAGAAGAATTGCAAGGATGTAATAATATCTGGCACCGCCTTCTAGCCAATGATTGGAGCAGGGGGAAAGAAAGGATAAATGAGGGTTATATATTGTAAGCAAGTACACTAGATAGGTTACCTGACAGGATGTCTGTGCCATGAACCTAGCAAACTACAGAGGGGGCTGGTGAGTTCCCCTTAAGACAAAAAAGAATATCAACCTGCCCCAAAGGAAATCTATGACCTGCCAGGCTTGGGAGGAAGGGCTATTAGATGGGCCTGATTAGGGAAGCAAGGCTTTAAAGGGAAGTGTCTGGAGTGGGAGTAGCCCTTGTTTCTACAGAGGAACAAATGTTTTTGCAGAGAGAACTACTGAGCAGAAGTGCATGGTGAGTGACTGTTTTGGATTTGCAAGGCTGAGGCTAGAGAATGTCCCATGGAGAATCAAGGGTGGTGTATAAGTTAAGTTTTCCAAGAGTTGCTAAACAATGCTATTTAATACCTGCAATTGTGTTGTGCCTGGACTTGGCTGACCCTGACCCTGCTGGGGCTGCGAGAGTTTATAATCAAAGATGAAGTGGGTAAGTAAAGAGAGCTCTTTTTCTTACTTTGAGGTCTTTAATGCTGTGGTTCTCCTATATGTTTTTCTCTTCCCCTCCTTCCCTTATCACAAGTTGTAGTACTGGTTAAGTATTCTCCCAGAAAAGGGGTGGGGGAGGAAACCAGCAATAATCCACCTTAAGGGAATGAGAATGTTTGTTTGCCATGACTTTGAGAGTAGCTGGATGAATAGTCTGCAACAATTTATTTGCCAAATTTGAGTCCACTTTCTGCTCACAGAACAATCATGAGCAGATTGCAAATTTCTCAAATCTGATAACTGTCTTTTCCTCAACTCTTTTTATAACTATGAAATCATTTAACACAGTGGTGTGACTCTTCACTAGTTAGATATTTGCTATGTTAACCGAGCTGGTTGGATGTGGTGGGTGAGAAATCACAAGGGCCCAGATCCACATGCATTTGGATCTTGGTGGAAGTTAGGAGCCTTAATATCTTTGTGGGTCTGAGCTATAGTTTTGTTTCTGTTTTCAGGTTGAGGGAGTTCTGTCTCAAATAAATGTGAGTTTGTAATTCAGTTTGTGAGAACTCAGTGTCATGTGCATATGTAACTCATGCATGCTATTAAATCTCAATTGGTCAGACACTGAATAAAGGAAATACAAAGGGGCTTATCCTGGCCAAAGCATATTCAATGAAATATTAATGGAAAAGAGTCTCAATATCTTTCCACTGTAAACTCTGAGTTATGCTTGATCACATAAGTAGTAGTATTAAAAGTGAGCAAATAAATGGATAGACCATTACAAAGCATGGATTTAAGATATTTATGGTGGTTTTTGTTGCATTAGCAAGGATTTTATATATGAACTGGTGTCCAATCTGCTGCCTTCTTGTCCATTTTATATTGTCCTACAAGATTTGTAATACGAAGGCGGGGGGAGGAAAAGGCAAGCTAACTGAAAAGGCAAAACCCCACCAAATCTCTAACATCCCCCCTTTCCCCATGGGCTTCTCAGATGTGAAATTAGGCTGAACCTAAGAAGTTAAACAATGCTTCCCATTCTGCAAGTTCCAGTGGCATTTCTGTTTCTCATATCTCATGTTTCAGAATGACACCTTTTTTTAACTGAGCAGGCTGAACCACAATGTCCAGATCCTGGGGGACTGTTTGAATGATTTAGAGACCCTACATGTATATGCTCTTGAACTCTTTCAGCAGATCTATATCTGCCTATATGAAGAGCATGGTAGGCAATAAAGGCAGCCTTCATATCTTCTAAAGGCAATGAAAATCTGGTGACTTTCCTATGCTCTGTACATGAAGGGACTTCAAAAATATTTTTATTGCCCTTTCTGTTTTTCATATTTACATAAGGAGCCTTTGCTGCACAGTACTTTCCATACGCAGTTAGCTTTCATCCTATGGAACTAACATATGTAATGCATCACTTTTACAAATATACACAATTTAAATATATACACACATACACAGAGTTAAATTATGCTTTGCATTTGGTTATAGTAAACACAGTATCTGCGCTGCTAAAATGATTGTATGAATCTGTTCTATCAAAGGTGACATTGTTTTCTCACTTGTGATTTTCTCTCATTGAAGAATGGAAACAATGTATTGTATTCAGATTTGTTCACTTACTCTCAATCTGCCAGCTTGATTTTCAAGACCTCTTTATCAGCATAAATTCCCAGTCCAAAATATTTTTTTTTAAGATGAGCAATTTGTTCCCACTAGCATAAGCAACAGCTGTAGAGAAAACATATTTCATACTCAGTAGCATAATGCTAGCAAAATACCCCAAATATTGCTTTGGAGTATGCATGTTTGTATCTCTGCTCAGACATAGCACAAAGCAGAGGCAAATATAACCACTGTTTAATGCATATTTACGAGGTATCCCACTCTCTCCTGTGCAGTGTAATGAGTGCCCAATGGGTAGTTTGTATCACTGTTAAAAGAGCACTGGTGGCAACACCAAATGAAACTAACATGCTAAAATATTGTAATCTACTCCACAGGGCACTGTTCTGCCAGAGATCAGCGCTTTAGAGATCGTTTTTTTCTCCCAGATAATGTTATTTATTCACATAAACGTGCTGTAGAGAGGCTGAGATGGACTTAAGATACCATGTTAGATGAGGCAGGATTGTGTCTCATGCGAAGAGACCTGGTGCAGAGGTAAGATGGAGCATTGGGGAACTTCTTTGGGCTTTGTACTCGAGCTGTGATCCTGATCATATGCATAAATAGGCCTTTTTCAGAGTGGCTGACTTAATTCAGTCATCCTGAATGATAATTAGAACTGACAAAGAACAGATCAACACAAATCATAAGCACAAAAACATCTGGGACCCAGTTTAATGAGAATACCCCAAATCCTCTTTAGTAGTAATTGCACGGCATGCACAAAATAGGATTCACAGTTGTTTTTGCAAATGACACAAATTAACACATCATAAGATATGAATAATATGCTTATTTAAAAAATGTTAAAGAATTTGTGCAAATGTTGCATTTGTTCAGTGGAATAATGCACTTCCTACCTAGCTTAGATTAAAAATATTGTCAATCTATTTTTAAGGTAGGATGCCGGCTGAAGGAATGTCAGCAGGGGCTAGAACTGAGACCACTATTAGCAGATGCTCTGGTGTACAGTTGAATAATCAAATCTTGAAGAACATCTCTTTCTGCCTTTCTTGTCCAGGGCTCCACTAGTACTGATATTGACAATAGTTGATAAAAACCCTTAGAAATCTTGTTCTTATAACTTTTGAAAATCTCCCCCTTTATCCTAGACTGTTTAAAAAAAAAACAACCCAGTACAATTTCTGAACAAAAGGTAATTATTGGAAGTGTTTGGATTTGTTTTTCCTTCAGGAAAGCCTCAAAACAAAATGAATTGAAAATGTCATTTCAGTTTGTTTTTTGAAAACAAAAAAATAAAATAAATTTTTTGTTTACCCATTTCTCCAATAAAATGAGTGATGTCTAGGGATTTTTCTTTTTCAGTTTTTCATGCGCCCTCCCCATCCTATAACTGTTTAAAACTCCTCCAACTAGGAAACATGAATCTTTGTAACTCTGCCAGGCTTTAATTTTTAAAAAAAAATATAAGGAAATTTTGACATGATACTGTGGTGAAGTTATGCTGCTTCATTTTTATTTTTGCCACAGCAACTTTTTCAGAGATGAAGAAGTTTTGAAAGATTACAGAACAGTGAGTGGTTGTGGAGAATGTGGGGGTGTGTGTGCAAAAAGTGGGGTGGGGCAGAATTCTCAATATCATTCATTTTATTACAGTCAGTGGCACAAATAAAAAAAAAAGTTGGTGGTGAATTCTGTTTGTTTTTTTTAAAACTGGCCTGAAATGAGAGTCATAGTGCAAAACAGTTTTCAATTCTAAATTTCTCATTGAAAAAATAAAAAATGACACTTTTCCACAAATCATTTTTGACAAAACTCCAACTTATCAGTGAGGAAAAAAACCTCCGGTGATAAACTTCTAACTCTGCTTAATCCATACTAATTTCATTGAAGGGATGCAAAAATTATAACTTCCATTTAAAAAAATGGGGCAGTGAGGTACAGAAAAGGTAAGAGACTTCACCAAGTCACACAAGAAGTCTGGCAGAATCAAGAATGGATCCAGGATATCCCAACTCCTGGTCTTGTGCTGTAACTAGACTCTGCTACTTCAACAGTAGCTTTCCCTTCCATCTTAAGTTTCTGTTAGCATTGACTTCAATGGGTACTGAGTGCGCAAAACAGAAGGAATGGGTCTGCTGCCTGAAATACTGCAATCTGTGCTGTGTAATATTGGGGACAGTCCTGCATTTCCTGTGAATCCAAAACTCACGGTGAAGCAAGATATATTGTTGTCCAGTTATCCCAAAAGGAGGCCAGGAGACAGCTAATATGGTTTTAATCAGGCCACAAATTTATTAGATGTCTAGGACTACCCGGCAGTCGGCAGATAAAAGTGTACAGTGTGAGTAACATTATGTTCATTCAGTAACTACCGGGGTGGGGGAGGGAGGAGCTTCTGCCAGCCTCTCCCCATCTTTTTCTATCCAGGTCCTCAGCCAATCCATTGCTGGGACCTTACCATCCACCCCCTCTCATACGAGGGTTAAGGTGGGTATTAAGAGAGGTTTTTTTTCTCCCTGTCATACGAGCCCTGACCTGCATCCCTCCCCTAGCTCTGTTCCTCTAACCAACACCTGTTTGTTAAGTTTTTTACCAGCAGGGCTGGCTCTAGATTTTTTGCTGCCCCAAGCAAAAAAAAAAAAAACCCTCCAAAAACGCAACTGCTGCCCCCGGAATGCAGCCCCTGCAATTGTGCCACCCCAACCACATGCTTGGTTTGCTGGTGCCTAAAGCCAGCCCTGTTTACCAGGCCATTTATCTGCTCACTGGATCCCTTCCCTGTGGAGTACCGGTGCTGGACATCCGCTCCATATTTACATCATGAGTTGCAACATATAGCCTAACTCCCTACACACCACACATTAACAAAGCCTTCCCTGAATCACCCCCCCCCACACACACTCCAATTGGCCAATCTGGTGGTGAGGGAAAAATTCCCACTAAAAAGGGCAGTTGGCACAATGCCCAGAGCACGTCCTGACCAAACCTGGTCTTTTATCACCTAAAGAGGATGAAGGGTGGCTGTTGCCTCACCAGCTCCATGGAAAAGGGCTTCTCCCACCTAGGCTTGACCTTTTTCAACACTTCCACGCTTCCAGTCCCAGTCGATGAGTCAGCATCGCCATGCTGACCCATTCCCCCTTTTGCAGCAGCTTCTAACCCCTCTTTCTCCACCCCCCACCAACTCCCATCTGTAAAGCACTGTTCCCTTTCCCTCTGCTAGCCGGACAACAGCTTCCCTGCAGTGCCATCAGTTTCATCATATGATATAACTTATGGGATTTTGAGGTGCACAAGAAAAACAGGCTTTTATGAGGCACTTACTCAGAAGGTATCCTAAGAATGAGGTAAAGAATTATAGTTTAATCTTTAAGTTGTGGATTTCCAATGACAGATCTTATTTAAATTGCTAATCTGCCATTTTATGTCATCATTTCCTTCTGGACGGTTTGGACTGCCAAAGGTATGTGATCTGACTCACTTCTTGTATTCCTTTGGCTTCTAATGTAATCCTTGAGTTGGGAGTTGCTGGGGTTCTCATTAGATTAGTTTTTCATAGCTTATTAAACACATCTAAGCATTATTTTTAAAAAGCGTTAAAGTAGGTAAATTTCTGCTCTAAAAAGTAGAAAGGCGAAAGTGCTGCTTTTCTGTCCTTTGTTGTGATATGAAACTATCACATAGGGACTAAAACATTTAGAGGCAAAGACTTCATTTTGTCAGTATTATTAAGTACTCAGTGAGATCCACAAAAACATAACTCTATGTCTTGCAGACTTAAAGCTGCTGGATACTGCAACAAAATCATGTATGTGTTGGTTTTATTATTAACTCTAGCTTTGAATTAGAATTCCCTATATTACTGCTTGGAGCTAAACTCTGTTTACAAAACAGTATTTACACTTGACTAATTTTGCAGATCAAACTAATTAAATCAATTAAACTGGTGATTAACCAAATGAAGGCTGATTGCAAAACTTAGTGGGTTTATTTTGAAGGACTGGAAGTAAGCTAATTACTGCAGTGATTACTTGAACTTGGAGTACTCTACATGTGGTATAAATTGAAACCTCAGAGTGAATTAAACTGGGAATTCATTACAGTTTAAAGCACTATTAATACTATTCAGGCTGCTACTCCTATGGGAAAATTTCACTCGGTATTTTGTATACTAATAAACAATCTTAGGCTGTGTCCTTTTGAATAACATAACACTGTGCAGTTTCACATAGTACATTTTTTCCCTTGTAACGTGAATCACAATTGTGATTAATTTTACTGCTGAAGTATTGCCACCAAAACCGTTGATCAGTTTCTAAATATTGCATGATGGGAAAGGTAGTCCAATCAAGTACAAGTCAAATGGTAATAAAACCTAGCTCTTCTAACTTCATCTGGCTATTATAATTGTCTCTGGGTCCATCCTTTCATTGTACTTAATGTCACCAATAATCAGCTTTGATAGAACCAAAATTAAGGGTCTGATTCTCTATCACCCTGCACCTTTGTATAATCATTGATCCTAGTGCAAAGAGACTGTAAGCTACCATCCTGCTAATTTCGTAGCATTTTCTACTCAGTTGGCACTACGTGCAGGGGAACAGAGAATCAGGCCATATAAATGGAAATAGATCTACTAGTTCATCTACTCCATTCCCTTGCCAATGCAAGATTGCTCCCTGTAGTATACTTTCCAGCATATTTTGTTCCTTTTTGAGTAGCTAGTTAACAATGGAATATTTATGTATATGACTAATGAACTACAAATAATGTAGTTTTTCAAAGCAAATCATCTAACGGCGTGAATGAATTTGAGGAGGTACCAAACTTTTTGCACTAATTAAAATATCAGATCTTTGGGATTTCACATGGGCTCCAGACAGGTCGTCTGGTATTTATGCTTATTATGTAGTCGAGATTTTGTTGTTAGCTGCTGTTCTAAATATCTTTATTTTAAAGTTCTGTTGATCAGGAGGTAGCATTTTATTTAATTCAAGGTTTGAAAGAAGAGCTTTCAACAAACGGTACCTTTGCCAGCATTCCTTGTCTTACACAGTAGATATGCAACAGTCTGTCTCCTCTTGCAGTATCGCAACAAACTGAGAGCAGAATTTGGCCCTTATTCACACCCAGGGTAAATTGTTACTCCTGACATATACCATATAATGGAGAGCAGATTCTTTCCCTTTTGTGCACTGTATTTGTGGTCCATCTTGTGAACGATCCTATGGATTACATACCCTCTAAGATACATGGAACCCACTTCCATTAACTTTACATTGAATTGTATCTAAGGACAGAACTGGGCTCTATGGGTTTTGCTGCTGGAAAAACATATTTTCCCATTAACAAAAGGTCCGATGACCGGCTACTATTAGCTTTTTCAGTTAGATTATAGACCAAACATCTAAACTAAAAACCTTTATCTACATTACAGCATCAAAGAGGGAAGGATAGGAAATCAAAGTGCTAAAAACTTATCCTTTAAAAAGATTGCCTCTGCAGTCTGATGGATTACCAGCACTTTTTGTGTATATGAATTGAATGAATTAAGCCCCCAAAGATATAAAAACTTGGAAGAGCATATGTAGTTGATGAACCATTGACAATAGTACATAACGAATGGGTATTGATGGTCTCTGTAGTTAACAAGATTTTACTCTCCAGAACCACTTGTATCAAACAGATACCCTCAATACACAGCTCTAGCTCATCTAAGGCCTGGTCTACACTATGCATTTATATCAAATTTAGCAGCGTTAAACCGATTTAACCCTGCACCCGTCCACACAACGAGGCCATTTATATCGATATAAAGGGCTCTTTAAACCGGTTTCTGTACTCCTCACCAACAAGAGGAGTAGCGCTGAAATCGGTATTGCCATGTCGGATTAGGGTTAGTGTGGCCGCAAATTGACGGTATTGGCCTCTGGGCGGTATCCCACAGTGCACCATTGTGACCGCTCTGGAAAGCAATCTGAACTCAGATGCACTGGCCAGGTAGACAGGAAAAGCCCCGTGAATTTTTGAATTTTGTTTCTTGTTTGCCCAGCATGGAGCTCTGATCAGCACGAGTGGCCACGCAGTCCCAAATCCAAAAAGAGTGCCAGCATGGACCATACGGGAGCTACTGGATCTGATGGCTGTATGGAGAGACAAATCTGTTCTATCAGAGCTCCGTTCAGGACCGGCACCAGGGTTTCTCACGCCCTAGGCGCACAGCCATTTCGCCGCCCCCCCGCTGATCCCGCGGCTCCGGTGGAGCTGCCGCAGGCATTCCTGCGGAGGGTCTGTTGGTCCGTGGCTCTGGTGGAGCTGCCACAGGCATGCCTGCGGGAGGTCCACCAGAGCTGCGGGAGCAGCCGAGCATCCGCAGGCACGACTGCAGCAGCTCCACCGGAGCCGCGGACCAACGGACCCTCCGCAGGCATGACTGCGGCAGGTCAACCGGAGCCGCCTGCCGCCCCCTCACCCCGGAAAAATGCCACCCCCTCAATAATCCTGGTGCCCTAGGCGATTGCCTAGGCTGCCTAAATGGTAGCGCCAGCCCTGGCTCCATTACAGAAGACGAAATGACAAAGCATTTGAAAAAATCTCCACACTATGATAGACAAAGGCCACAGCAGTGACTCAGCCCAGTGCTGCATGACAAGCGTAACAGAAAGCCAAAGAATCAAATGGACGCTCATGGAGGGAGAGAGGGAGGACTGAGGACTCCAGCTATTCCACAGTCCCTGCAGTCTCCGAAAAGCATTTGCATTCTTGGCTGAGCTCCCAATGCCTGAAGGGTCAAAAACATTGTCCGTGGTGGTTCAGGGTATATCTTATCAATTTACCCCCCTCCCTCTCCCGTGAAAGAAAAGGGAAAAAAATAGTTTCTTGCCATTTTTCAATGTCACCGTATGTCTACTGCATGCTGCTGGTAGACGCGGTGCTGAACAGCAGCAGCCCCTCCCCTTCCTTTCCTGATGGCAAACAGTACAAAATGGTGGAAAACCATCGTCATCCTGTGAATGCTCCTAGCTCAGTGAGGTCAGCCGGGGGAGCCTGGGAAAAAATAGGAATGACTTCCTGTCATTCCTGGCAGACAGTGCAAAATGCTGGGTAACCATCCTCATCACAGCAGCTGGAGGCTGAGCTCCATCAGCTCCAGCCCACCCTTTTGTGTCTAAAGAAAAGATTCTGTAGTCCCTGGACTATCATAGCAGCTGGAGGCTGCCTCCCCCTCATTTTATCTCGCTAAAAAGTCAGTGTTTCTTATTCCTGCATTCTTTATTACTTCATCACACAAATGGGAGGACACTGCCACGGTAGCCCAGGAGGGGTGTGAGAGGAGGGAAGCAATGGGTGGGGTTGTTGCAGGGGCATCCCCTAGAATGGCATGCAGCTCATCATTTCTGTGGGATCTCTGGGGCTCTGACACAGAGCAACTGTGCTCTCTGGTTCTCTAGTACACTTGCCACATATTCTAGGCAGGACTGACTCTCTATTTTTAGACAAAACATAAAGAAGGGAATGACCCGGGGAGTCATTCCCATTTTTGTCCATGCGCCCCTGGCCGACCTCAACGAGGCCAGCCAGAAGAACCCATGACAGCAGCAGACGGTACAAAATGATTGATAACCGTCATCTCCATTTTCCAATTGCAATGGTACAAAATGATAACGGTCATCTCATCACCAATTTACAATGGCAGACGGTGCAATAGGGATGGTAACCATCTCTGCTACCTTGCAAAGGCAAATGAATGCTGCTGTGTAGCTCTACACTACCCCCTCTGTGAGCAGCATCCAGTACACATACGGTGACAGTGACAAAAGGCAAAACAGGCTCCATGGTTGCTATGCTATGGCGTCTGCCAGGGCAATCCAGGGAAAAAGGGCATGAAATGATTGTCTGCCGTTGCTTTCACGGAGGAAGGATTGAGTGACGACATTTACCCAGAATCACCCGTGACACTGTTTTTGCACCATCATGCATTAGGATCTCAACCCAGAATTCCAATGGGCGGGGGAGACTGCGGGAACTATGGGATAGCTACAGGATAGCTACTCACAGTGCAACGCTCCAGAAATTAACACTAGCCTCGGTACATGGACTCACACCACCGAATTAATGTGCTTAGTGTGGCTACGTGCACTCGACTTTATGCAATCTGTTTTACAAAACCGGTTTGTGTAAAATAGGAATAATCCCATAGTGTAGTTTAATAGTAAACAATTATTTGGGGCTTTTATCTACCTTACTGGAATGAGTTGCTGTTTTGTATACTAATGTGGATCAGCTATCATCACGTTAATCCCATAATTAGATAGATTGCTCTCAGTATTCCTTCCTGAATATTTTATTGGTTTTAGAGAAGCAGCTAGACATTTTTATTTTGAAGAAAATTTCTTTTAAGCGCCTGGCCTGATTTCCTCCTGAGGGATGGTGAGTTTATAGTTCTAATTAACTTCAGTGAATTAAGGGAGCTTAGCACCTTTACAACGAAAACGTATTATTCTACTTTTAAGGCTTTTCTGCAGGTCACTTGTGGACTGAAAACATAGTTCAGCTTTAAACATTGCCAGTTCACATTCTCTTCAGGCACAGTCCTCCCATTCTAGTTTTAACATGATACTTTTAAATAATTCCTCATTACTTGTATTAATTCACTACTCATACTAGAATCTGGTGAATTTTTTCATATGTACATATCAGAGTTTGGAAGGACCATATGTTCACTGCTTTCAAATCACATTCAATTTTGCACCCACAAATATGCATATACGTTTTAATACACATAAAACTGTGCATATATCCATATTTATGTAAAATAGTTGAGTCCCCAAGCCACCACTAGCATCTGTATAATAGAGGGTGATTCTCACAGTATTTCTAAACCTGTTCAAAACAAACAAGTATTAGAACTCTCATGGCAGGGACCTATATTCTCATAAAGTTTCCAGCCCCAGTGAGTGGGGTTATTCAGTTAATTGTCCAAAAGTTTTGTTTGTTATCAGATCCAATTTTTTTTGATTAATCAATTACTGCTCACTTAGGTTCTCAGTGTACTTCATTTTATATTGAGGAGTTTTGGACACCAGTACGTAGAGAGAAGGGGATCTAGAGATGTTAGAGGAAAGTAACAGATTCAGTTGGGTGAGAAAAGCTAGTTTAAAACATATGGGGGAAATATTCGGAAATATTTTCAGTAAGAGGAGAAAATCAAAAAACAGGAATGCTGAAAGACTTGGAGGTATTAGTGGACAGCAGACTAGACAGGCATTTGCACAGCAGTATGAGTCTGGTCAACTCATGATTGAAGTCACTGGAAAGGCTCTCATCTCAAGTCTTGTATAAACAAATCCAATTACAGGTTGCATTATGTAGATGCATGATGTCATGGAACATGGCAATAAATAGTCTCTCAGTCTGAGGCCCTCATGTAACTGAATCTGGAGTATTTCATTTAATTCTGGGCACCTGATTAACAGATGTTTTCAAACTAAAGGACAATAAAGGGAAACAAAGCTAATCAGGTGGCTGTAGGGACTGATTTATGAAAAAAGATTAAAAGAACTAATATGCTCATTTTGACAAAGATGACTAAAGCCTATGGATATTGGAGTTGGGATATGCCTACAAATATTCAGAGGGTGTTAACAAGTAAGGAGAGCGTTTACTTAAGACTTACAAGTGGTATAATGAGAAGAAATGGGATATATGTAAGAAAAAGAAAACTCATGTTAAGTATCAGGAAAAGCTTGCTTACAGCAAGATCTTTTAGGCTGTGAAATAACCTCTCAAGAGAATCAATGGAAGCCCCACAGCTTGGCCTGTTTAAATTTAGAATGGGGAAATCTGGTTGCTGGTGCAAATCTATTGCCTATACTGGCATGAAGATGGGTTACAAGCCCGGACAGGTATTTCCATCTCTCCCCGCTGTGATCCTATGCAATGTCCTAGAATATTTACCTCCTCAAAAGACATAGTAGAGGCAAGAAGATAGATTCCCATTATGGTGAATCCCCTGTTTATATAGTCTAAATTGCATCTAGTGTTAAGTGAGGGTATCTGACTAAATAAGTTTTCTGAGAGAGGAAATTCACTCGGTATTCACTGAGAGTTTAGGATGACAACTAAATATCATCTCCGCGTGCTCCACTCCTCTCAGACCAAGTGTCTATTCGCACCTGATCTACGTTCTGCAAAAATATAAGTAGATAGTCAAGTTTGTCTGCCAGTGCTACATGTGAAGCATAGGATGAGATCCAATTTTGAGCTAAGTATCTCATCCTCTCTAAACTACTTTGGAATCCAAACATTTTGATCTTGGAAAAAAAACAAAACAAAACAAAAAACTTGTGAGGAAATTTATAATGGGGGTAAATATAACTGAGATCCTAGGAAAAGTGCTTGTCCTATTCTGAATAACAGTAAAATGTATAGGTTTCTCAGATTGCAGATTAATTAAAAATGTCTTGTAATTAAATTTCATTTTTTCCCAAATAGACTTTAAAAAAGAAGAAATTACCAGCAAATATTGAAATGTAAGTTGAGGGACACTGCGCCAATTTCTGCCCTTGGTTCTGCACGTGCATGTATTTCAATCAGATTCTGATCTCGAGTGTACCAGTATACACCCAGAGTGACTTCACTGAAGTTACTTGGTGTACCTGAGATGGGTTTGCCCTGTAATATTCATGTGTTTGGAAAAGTAGGTTGTTGAAGAAACACATTCATTAGCAACACCACAAAGATCTATGAAGTAGCTCCAGTAACCGTTCATAGAGTAAAATTGGTTAAGAACAAGGTGTGTGCATACTTAATAAATCCATCATGTAAAAAATGCATTATTTTCTCAAGGAGATTGCAATATTATTCAAAACGTGCTAAAGTGGGCAGGATATCCCAGGAGTAATTGTGAATTATGAGGTCATTGGGACCTCATTGCAAACTATTTGCAAAACTTAATTGGTGTAATAAATAAAATATGCATGCAAATTAGACTACTTTCTAAATTAGAGGAATCCATTATCCAGCATGGCTAAGATGCTCATCCAGTGCTAGTATTAATATATAATTTAAGATATAGACACAGTTTATATTGGTTTCAAATGAAGCCCAAGTTTTCTAATTTAAACCAGCCTAATAACCAATTAAAGATATTTAATACCTTTCATTCTAGATTCTAAGAACTTATTGGCACTCCAGGTAATGCTGGGGTGCCATGATATGGAGTTTATCCCACAAAAGTGGTGGTACATTTTACTATTTAATATAGAAGAAGGCGAGGAAACAAATCACGATATGAACAGACCAGTTGCATGCTCTCCTGTGTAAAAACAGATTCATGCAGCACTGAAAATAAAAAATAATAATGGATGATGAAAGACATTTCAAACTGTTATTTAGTGGTGCATTTTGGTATTCATCTTAGAATTCTAGCTATGAAAAGAACATCACTAATGAGTATAGCTGATTTCATCACCCTGGAAATAAAGTAGGGATTAACTAGTCATATAACTACTTTGCATCGTAAAGAAAAATCTGAAAGAATCATAGTGAAGAATCTCTTAGAGTAAATATAAATAGATAGGCATAGAGAAATGGTTAACACACTCTGTTTCGCATTATTGCTAGACCCAGTAACACTGTCTAATCATCAACCCCCCAAATCGAATATTACATCTGCTTTTTTTTAGCAGCTGATTGAATGAATACAAATGTCTTGCTGTTGTCACTTGGGATAGCACTTGATATATCCCATTTTCTAGACTCTAATTATTCCATTTGTAGACATGAATGCCATTTAGATGTAAGCTAATTCAGCATGGTAACTCAATTAGATTTGTACTGACTAGGATTTATGAAACATCAATGGATTCTTGGTGAGACCAATGGGACTACTGGTTATTTATCCCTAAGTCTTACTGATACTGCCTCTCAGGAGCTCAATTAAACATGCTAGTGATGAAAATGTTTTCTAACAGTAGTCTTTCACAATTAGGCAAAGATTTTTGTAAGGCATGCCACATGTGTAGCAGGGGCACCACGTAATACCTAATGGCAAGCTTTTCTTTAAGTAGGTGACACAATATCAGTGGTTCAGAGTGATTCTCATGACTGCTATGTTGGATTTTAAAAAAAAAAAGCCAGGAAGATGAGGAACTTAGAATCATAGAAATGTAGGGCAGGAAGGAACTGCAAGAAGTCATCAAATCCAGCCTTCTGCCCTGTAGCAGGACCAAGGAAACCTAGCCTAGGCCATCCCTGACAGGTGTTTGTCCAACCATTTTTTTAAAACATCCAGTGACAGGGATTTCAAAACCTCCCTTGGAAGCCTATACCCTTATATTTAGAGATTTTTTCCTAATATTTAACCTAAATCTGCATTGCTGCATATTAAGCCCATTACTTCTTGTCCTACCTTCAGTGCACACAGAGAACAATTGGTCACTGTCCTCTTTATAACAGCCCTTGAAGACTGTTATCAGGTCCCCTCTCAATCTTCTGTTCTCAAGACTAAACAAGCCCAGTGTCTTAAACTTTTCCGTTTTAAAACTTTTTATCATTTTTGTTCTTTTCCTCTGGACTCTCTCTCTAATTTGTCCACATCTTTCCTGAAGTGTGGTATCCAGAATTGGACACGGTACTCCAACTGAGGCCTCATTGGTGCTGAATAGAACAGAACAATTTCTTCCTATGTTTTATATACATCTTTGCTCTTAATATAACCCAGATTATTATCCTTTTCACAGATGTATCACATTGTTGACTCATATTCAATTTGTGATACAATATATAACCCTGAGATCCTTTTCAGTAGTTCTACCAACTAGTACTTTTCACTTGTCTTTATTTAATTTCATTTTGTTAAATTCAGACCCATTCTCCAATTTGCTGAGGTTGTTTTAAATTCTAATCCTGTCCTCCAAAGTATTTGCAACTCCTTCCAGCTTGGTGCTAGCTGCAAATTTTATAAGACGCAAATTTTATTTTTCCACTCCATTATCCAAGTCATTAATGAAAATATTGAATAGTAACATATGAAAAAGGAAGACAGCTCTGTTTTACAGATGACAATTCAAAAGAATGTGAGTCTCTTGCTGAAATTAACATGACCAACCAGACATCAGTAAATATGCTAGATGCTAAGGCTTGTCATCCTGCATGTTGTGCTGTGCGGGCAGACTTCTGTGCCTCTGCAAAGCCCCATTGAAGCCAGTGGATACAGGGGCCTGTCTGTTTATAACAGATGGCAGAATCAGACCTCAGTGTGAGTGCCTTTTGATGGTGTTTTTTGTACAGAGCTAGGCAAATAGCACAAAGGAATCTCTTCTATTATTCACATTTTCAGACAAAAATTGGCTTGAGTGCATCTAAGCTCCTTTTTCTGCAAACGTTCTAGCAAATGAGTTTGCTGGCAGGAACGTTCCCCAAAATTGCAAAGTGTAAGCAGAATATTCAAATAAAACAAATTTTCTTTTGTAATCATGTATATTTCTGATTTTAATAGTTAACAGTTATCTGATCTGAGAACAAAAATTTACCCTGAAAACAACGCATCCAGTGAAAACTGTTCGGATTTCTGATATTGGATTATTAAACACTTGCAGTGAACTACTCACAAATTAACTGCAGAGAGTCACTTACAGAAATTATATAGCAAATTTCAGATAAAGCAATTCAAAAACAGACAAAATTCAATTAATTTTTTTAGTTACTAATTATGCAACTAGCTCTATTAAATATGCAAAATCACCTGCAGTCACTGACTCCTTAGCTTGGTTATGCCAACAAACTCTCATCCTCTGATTTAGAAGTAGAAGGTTGTACTATCCAACAAATCCAAGTTACTTGTATCCGCTACTATGTTGTGGTAAAGAAAGGAAGACTCATGAAATGCTAATGGATATTAGTATTACAAAATGTTCCTGACTTTGCATCCGGGATGCATTGTTAGTAGGGCTGAACATTTTATGTTAAAACTTTTTTGGATAGGAGACTGGGTTTCCAACAAAGTGAAAATTCTCAGTGTCTGCTTTTTTGACTATTTTCAGGTTTTGTCATTGGAAAACCACGACTGTGAAAAATTTTAGTTGAAAAACAATGTGGGTTATTTTTTTTTTTTTTGCCAGAGTTCATACTCCCCTTTCCCCCTGCCCAATTTTTTTTTCCAGTTTCCAGTAAAAAGTTGAAAACATCAGTAAGGGGAGAGAGGACATTTTCTGTTAGCCTCTTTACTACTTTGTTTATTGATTTTTTTTCTTTTCGCCTTGTTTGTCATGAGGAAATGATTTCAATATTTATACTGCTGTGAATTCTCTCCCCTGTTAACAAAAATGTCTGTGTGGCTGCTCATGTAGATTGTTAGAATGGTCTAGAAGTGATCTGAACATGGGGAAAATTAATTTTTTTTTCAAAATTTGCTGACTAGCTCAGCAATTATGATTCCTTCCTTGTTACAGTACCTGTGGAAACCAGAGAATCCCTATTACTTATGTATGATGACTCTTCTGATGAGAAAGCAACTGTGGCGGTATCATAACCTTATTCCCAGATCTGGACCTTAGCGTCCAAAATATGGGGGTTAGCATGAAAACCTCCAAGCTTAGCTACCAGCTTGGACCTGGTACTTGCTGCCACCACCCAAAAAATTAGAGTGTTTTGGGGCACTCTGGTCCCCCTGAAAAACCTTCCCTGGGGACCCCAAGACCCAAATCCCTTGAGTCTCACAACAAAGGGAAATAATCCTTTTTCCCTTCCCCGCTCCAGGTGCTCCTGGAGAGATACACAGACACAAGCTCTGTGAATCCAAACAGAGTGACTCCCCCTCTCTATTCCCAGTCCTGGAACAAAAAGTACTTTCCTCTTCACCCAGAGGGAATGCAAAATCAGGCTAGCCACTTCAACACACACAGATCTCCCCTGATTTCTTCCTCCCACCAATTCCCTGGTGAGTACAGACTCAATTTCCCTGAAGTAAGAAAAACTCCAACAGGTCTTAAAAGAAAGCTTTATATAAAAAAGAAAGAAAAAATACAAATGGTCTCTCTGTATTAAGATGACGAATACAGGGTCAATTGCTTAAAAGAATATTGAATAAACAGCCTTATTCAAAAAGAATACAAATCAAAGCACTCCAGCACTTATATTCATGCAAATACCAAAGAAAAGAAACCATATAACTTACTATCTGATCTCTTTGTCCTTACACTTAGAAACAGAAGATTAGAAAACAGAACTACTTCTCCAAAGCTCAGAGAAAGCAGGCAGCCAGAAAACAAAGACCTCAGACACACAATTCCCTCCACCCAAAGTTGAAAAAATCCGGTTTCCTGATTGGTCCTCTGGTCAGGTGCTCCAGGTGAAAGAGACATTAACCCTTAGCTATCTGTTTATGACAGGCGGGCAATAGGCAGAAGTGCTGTGGAGGGAAGCTTCCATCTCCTAGGGCATGGAGCAGCTCCTTGGATGATCTGTGGCAGCTGCACTGATGTTCTGGAGTAGGCTTTGAATCCCTTATGTTGCCCCCTCTCCAGGGCCATCCCTAGCTATTTTGGTGCCCTACGCAGCCCCCGACCTCCATGGGGGAGCTGTGTGGGGCCTTGCCCCAGACCTCCATGGGGGGAGCTGGCCCCAGGCCTCCGTGGGGGATGAGGGGGGGGGAGGCTGGTCACTTCCTGTGGGAAGTGGAGTGACCTGGCCCCAGTCTGCTCAGTTCCCTTGGCTCCCAGGCTTGGGGGAAGGGGGGTACCGCCCCCCAGCACTTGCTGGTGATGCAGCTGGGAACCAGGGGAGCGGAGCAGGCTGGGGTCGGGTCACTCTACTTACTGGTGAGTGCAGATCCGACTGCTTCTGGAGTCCTCAGGGGAGTGGGAGTGGGGAGAGGCAGGACAGAGCAGGGGCACTGGCCTTGGGGAAGAGCCGGAGCAGGGGCTAGAGCTGCGCGGAGCTGCGTAGGGCACCAGGAAATTGGCACCAAATTTCCTGGTGCCCTACACAGCTGCGTACTTTGCGTATGGGTAAGGACAGCCCGGCCCCTCTCAAGGGGAATAAGAATGAGGGAATACATGCAGAGTTAACTCCCTCAGCCCTCTACAATCTGCAGGATGTTGTATCCCCTATATGCAACACCCATATTCACCCTCCCACCCCCTTATCAATGGAAATGCAGTGGCTTTGCTGAAGAAGGACTTTTTCAGGGGAAGGTACTTGGATTTGCTCAGGGGTGAAAGTAACTTACAGGACTTACGGGTATGGCCAGAGTCCTGAGAGGGGGCATGGCCTCATCCGGAAGAGGCGTGGTCTCTTAAGATTTAAAGGCCCTGGGGCACTAGCTGTGGCTGGGAGACCCAGGGTCTTTAAATCAACCAGGGCTCTCAGCTGAGGAGGTGGCTGGGAGCCCCCCGGGGGGAAGAACCCTGAGTTTTGCTGCCCTGGGGCCGAGATTTAAAGGGCCTGGAGCTCCTGCCACTGAGGGGAGCCCCGAGCCCTTTAAATCCTGGCTCCAGCCCGGCCACCAGAGCCGTGGCTGGGATTCAAAGGTCTCTAGGCTGTCGCAGCCGCGGGGAGCTCTGAGCCCTTTAAATTCCAGCCCCAGCCTGGCTGCTGGAGCCACGGCTGGGATTTAAAGGGCTCTGGGCTGCCCGCAGCCATGGGCAGCCCAGAGCCCTTTCAGTCCCCGCCGTGGAAGCTGGTGCGGTCTGGCACAGCTTACTGGCTCTTGCCAGTACGCCGTACTGTACCGGAACTGGCTTACTTTCAGCTCTGGATTTGCTCCCATATGAGTAACCAAAATCCTACTCTGCTATTACCTAACAGATGCAAAAAAATCAGTGTTTACCAGGAAAACACGAACAATGTAATCCCTACTGCTGTGATCTTTGTGCTACAATCTGAACCAGTTTTCCAGCCTTTCATTGCAGGTGGGCTGGGTGAGAATTCTGCATGTGTCCCAGCTGCAGTTTAGTCTGTATTAGCCCTTTCCATTGTCTTCATTCATAAGCAGACCTCGGGTGGATGCTGGGCAACTGGGCACTGGTCCCCTGGGCAAGGCTCTACCATGGTGTGGAGCATCAGTGGCAGCTACAATTTTTCTTTGTCACAGTTCTGCCTGCTTGTGTTAGAGCAGGCAGTATGCAGTGGTGTTGTAGCTGTGTTGATCCCAGGATATGAGACCCCCAAGGTGGGTGAGGTAATATCTTTTATTGGAACAACTTCAGTTTGTGAGAGAGACAAGTGTTCAGTTCAGGTACCTTTTCCAGACCTGAAGAGTTCTGAGACACTCGAAAGCTTGCCTCTTCTACCTATAGAAGTTAGACCAATAACAGATATTATCTCATCCACTTGTCTCTCTCTCTTAGGCCTGGTCTACACTAGGGGGTGGGGTTGATGTAAGATACGCAACTTCAGCTACGGGAATAGTGTAGCTGAAGTTGAAGTATCTTATTTCGATTTACCTCCTGTCCTCACGGTGTGGGATCAACGGCCGCGGCGCCCCCTGTCAACTCCGCTACCGCCACTCGCCCAGGTGGAGTTCCGGAGTCGACAGGAGCACGTTCAGAGATGGATATATTGTGTCTAGATGAGACGCGATATATCGATCCCTGATAAACCAATCGCTACTCATCGATCCGGCGGGTAGTGTAGACATACTCTTAGAACAGGGAGAGTAATTAGATCTGTTGTTCACATTGCCTAGAAATGTTGCTGCAATTCCATAGGCACCAGACATCTATAAATCCTCTTGCTTTCGATTCTTTGTTTTGTCTTAGGAATGCATCTGAGCTAAATGGCATCAGTTCTCCAAAACATTTGGTAGGTTATGTGGAGAAATTGGGATGCCAGAGCTATGTCTAATGTTCAGTCAGGTGTGCATGACATCTAGCAGAAAACTCTATTCACTTCTGAATTAGAACCCCGTTTGAACCCAGACCTGCAGAGATTGCTAGGCTAATGCATTGTTTACTTAATGTGACCCAGTGCTACTCCATTGAGACTTCAGAACTCCAGTCCCATTTTTGTTTAGCTACTCTTTCTACAATTCTCTCACACACAACCTTCAATAAATTGTATGAGGTGTGTGATGGGGAGCCTATTCGAGATTTCTCTGTGCACAGTTGGGGTTAGAAATTGGGAAGTATTTAAACTTCAAGGCAGTTTTGTTTTTGTTTTAATAGAGTAAAGACATGTCCAGGGTTTCCAACAGAGAATGAAGTTCTGAAATATTACTAGGACTGGAGCTAAGTTTACGGGAGGGGTGTTTGTGGTTGGTTGGTTGGTTGGTTCAGTTATTATCAGTGCTGATTCAATACTGAGTTTCCAAACATGACACCTACATTTAAAAAGTCCAAAAGTCCCACTTAAATGTCCTTTGTACTTGGTAATTTGAACAATGAAGATTCCAACAGGTTGGAATGTTGACATCTTTTGAAGGAGGTGCATGTGTCTTGATAATGGATCTTAAATGCTGGAAAAGTTATGAACCTTTCATATTAAGGTTCCAGTAGATTGCTAAAATGCAGCTTCCTGCAGTCTGATATGCCTAAATAAATAGGGGGAAAGCTCTGTTGCTGGTGTATATTCTATCTGTTCTCCTCTTTGATCTACTGCCATAAGAGACCCCATTCCCAATACAGCTGTTAGTAGCAAGTGGCATATTCTACTGTTAATTGGTACTGGCAAACTCCTGCTAGTGTAGAAACCAGGGAACAGGTGATTCACTGTAGACATGGGGTGGCCATGTTAACCTTGGGGTCATGTCTTGTCCTCCATGGGAAAGGGTGTCAGCATCTGGGATTTGTGCAGCTTGGATGAAATTAATATGCACTCTACAGACTTCCCGATGTCCTCAGAGTGCTTGAGTGAAGTTCTAGTGATTCTAGCCCAGTCTAGTTGTTAATCCAGCAAGTGCTCTCGCTTCAGATTGCAGTATGGAAAATGTGAGACTGATGAAAGTACAGGTACTTTGGAGAAAAAAGGCTCACCCACACAAAACAAACAGCTTTGTTGAGGTTGCGTGTATGGTCCTGTGCCTGTATAGTTCTGTAGTATGTTGCTTTTAGGTGACAGCTGGTAAATTGTTACAAGAGAACCTGTGTGCAGGAGAATTAATAGTGTTAAAACAAACCCAGGCATGGTCAGGTTCAGAAATAATGTATGAGTTTATCTTCCACTAAAAAAACCCAAAACTGTAAAACCGAAATGAAAATTAAATTAAGAGAAGATTTCTATCCTGAACGCACCCATCTTCCACTGACTAATGGAGGAAGGTCAGTACAGAGATCTGTGCTTACCTTAGTTTTCATTACAGTTTTGCAGTTCACCTTTAAAATTATTATATTATACAGATTAGATGCTAATTAATCAAAGTGCCCTAACAGCAGCTCAAGAATCTCCAGACTTCACAACATTTATGCGAAAAACTTTACTGTTTCAAGATTGACTAATTGATTGAAGGGATTGACCAAGGGTGTGGGGGAGGGGAAGTCAGGACAGGAGAAAGAGAGAAGGAGTATTGAGGCGCTGTAACATAAATGAAGCCAGCAATTAGGGATGTGTTTGAGCTCAAAACTATGGAACAGTATTGAATGTCATGCACTAAAAGACCTCATTGATTGACTATCCAGTTTTCCAAAATATTTGAATGCATTGGATTCCAAAGTATATATCCGAAGTAGAGCAGTCAAGAAATGCATAACTAGAGCTGTAAAGGATCTGATGTGTAATTTCTACGCAGTTAAGGAGCCACCGAAACATTAGGAGCTTTTGGGAAAAGTTTATTAGGAATTAACTTTTTAACATTGGGGCCTTTTGTTGCCCCAGAATTAATATATCTGAGTTCATTAACTCAAAGCTTTCACTTTCTGTTTCACCAGAGTGCTTTATCCTATGAGCCTCATTGTTAGCAAAAGGTCTTAACTCCCAAGGTATTAGCATATCTACAAGTCCCAGAGTAGAAAACTGGGACAGTGGGTTAACTAACCTTGTATCTCTATTAAAAAGGAAGAGTTCCCCAAGTTTGCCATTTAGTATTTATGTGCAGAACCATTTGACCCCTGACTATGGAAAGAGATGCATAAAGGGAGCTCTGTTGCTGAAACAATTAGAGATGGATGCCATTGTTACATGCTGATGATTTTATAGTGCTGTCATGGTCTTCTCTCTGATATGCTACATATTGAGTATCTCTTTCCTTTAATTTTTTTTTTCTATTCAGTTCTTCTTTTCTGAGCTTCTCAGGATAAAGCAGTGAACAAATGTAATGTGTTATGGTGCAGTGAATGTGACTTAGCATGTTTTTATTTCATTGCAATTGTTTTCGTTCTCCTTCATACAATGAAACCATTTGATCAAATATTGTCTTTATATAGTCACCTTCCAGTTCTGCAGTGCATCTTCCAACCAGTGACTACACTAGGTTCACCATCCTATTGAAGTCAATGGGAAGGTTGCCACTGACCTCAGTGGTGCAGGGTCAAGACACACGTGAATAAGACTTGCAAAGTTTAAAAAAAAACTACTTCAAATACTTTTCCTGATAAGTTGTACATTGTAACAATATTGTTACAAACTTGATTACAGGATTGGCAGACTCTTGACTTCAAAAATGTAACTTGTTTTAAGTGTCCATATAGCCTCCTGTTTAGCTTTGATCTTTCATTTTATCTTTCCTCAGTTGCTTTAGATTAAAAGGGCCTAAGATGCAGGTGGCACTTTTTACTTTGTAAAATAATGAGTTGCAGATCTGAGGTCTGCTCTCTCTTCAATGTATGCTTGACTATCATTAACATTAATTATTGGTCACACTAGATGAGCACCCTAGTGCTAACAGGTATCTAAGTTATTTCTCAAATGTTTGGTGCATCACTGCAGGCTATGCAATTTTGCTTATTAAAACTGTTTCGTGATGGATACCTTACCATTACAAAGTACAACCACAAGTCTCTTTTAATGAAAAACACCAAGGTGAATTTTAGTTTGTAATATTTGAGTCCTTGTGAAAAGAAAGCCAAGTAGCTATTACAGAATCATATCTGCCAATTCAGTTCTTTAATTAAAATTCAAGCTAATATCTTGAGTTATGGAGGTACTGGTTGTGACTTAAAGGTGAGTTCCATTTTGTACTTAAAGCAAGGATTCAACTACTTTGTTCTGCATGAAAAATACAGCATTATCTTCTTTACTAGAACTGGTTGATAATGTTCAGAAGTAAAATTTTCCCACTGGAAATGCCATTTTGTTGAAATGAAACTTTCTGTGGGAACGTGACTATTATTTCCATGACATTTCATTTAGGAAAAATCAAAACAAAGCATTTTGACCTTATTGGAATGGAATGTTTCAATTTTTCATTTAGATATACCTGCTCATTTTGATAGTTTATATAATACATATAAAAATAAGGCCATCTAAACTAAACATCTGTCAAAAGGTGTTGATTTTTATCTAAACTTTTTCCAAAAATTTTGTTTTGCTGGAAACTTCAAACTTCACATTGGGAATGAAAACAGACTTTGAAATTGTGGGATTTACTATAAAATGGGAATTTTAGTTCCCACACATCTCTATTCTTGGAGATCAAGTCACATCTTATGTGAACTATCTCAACTTGTATGGGTCCTGAAGTGCATATTTCTAATTCCCTGGACCGTATCTAGTTGTATTGCTATTGTATTTTGCGTACTAAGTGCTAAGCAACTGATTTAGGTCACTTCACTTTTTTTTTTAACCAAAGTAGACCAAAGTAATTTATGAAATACTAAAGCATATACTGGAAAGGAAGGATGCAGACTATCTTGCTCAGGGATTGATAATTGGAATATAGAACCTTTCCTTTTCAGGTTCAATCCATCCCAGGTTAGAGTTTACCAAAATGTTGCTATATGATGATGTATGTAAAATGAGCTAAAGAATCACATAAATACCATCTCATTTGACATCTTTGGTGGCAAACTCAATAGCGAGGCCAAAGGCTCAATGTACATAGAAACAGAGCTACAGGACTTGCCATGAGAGAATCATTCATGGACTTAAGGCACATTGATGCATACTATATCTGTTCAGAGACACTAACAGAGGACTTGGTCTCCAGAGCTGCCAGACTGGCTCATCGGGACCAGGCACTCAAGAACAAATGAATCCTACCCACACTTATACTACATGACATCCCATGGCATGGAGTGTAGTTCAGCCTATATTTGACATTTATATGTCTCATCCTGATGCAAGCAATACTTTCCTTGACTTCAGTGGAAGCTTTCTTAGAGTGAGGACTGCAGGACTGAGTCCTCATGGCTCAGTGAAGTCTATGCATATCCAAATCTCCATAGTCCACAGGACTTTTGAGGGTGAGAGAATTCAGGATCAAGGCCTGTTTTTGGAATTTAGCACACAGAGAAGCTTCCTTTTATTATTTAAGTGTAGTATAAAGTGGTGGGTTTGCTGTCAGGGAAAATAGCTAACAGGGAGGAGAGCTGTACCTCTGTCAGCTCAACCAAGTATAAATATTGGGTCACATGTTCAGCTCCCTTCCACCCTGCTTCCCCTTTTCTGAAGTGTCAAAATAGTGTCAGGCTCCCTACGAACAAGTGCCGGGAGTAAACAAATGAGCCTGGACTCTTGTCACTCAGACACCAATTCCTTCCCCTGCAGAAAGCTGATTGAGGTAGTCAGAAAATCAGGCTGATGGGTGGGGTGAGATAATGAGCCAATTAGCTCATCAGCCCAGAAGGATGAGGAGACACAGGAAGGAAGTGCAGGGTGAGACGTTGCACTCCATATGACTTTATGAAAATATGCTAATAAGTATGAATATAATGTAACTGGAATATGCTTCATGCAAAAGGTCTCTTGTAAAGTATCATTACAAAGCTTATAATCTACTGAGTGTATCCATCCTGTTTGTATGAATGTATAGTTCTTGTATCTGAAACTAGGAATATGAAATATAACTCTGAAGTGCTATTGTAATTATGCAAAGTGTGGGCCATTAATGTTGGTTTAGAATCTTGATGGCTCCCATCAACTAGGACAATTGACTGTAGATGGCTCTGTTTACTTGCAAGCCTTTCTGTGAGTCAGGCTGGGAAGAATGAAGACTTGAGGTCTCACAGGACATGTGACCATGTCACATGGTACTGGAATCCATCTTAAATTTGATGCTTCTCCATTTAGAAGGAGGGGTGGGGACCCAAAGAGACAAAATGTTCCCACCTTATGCCAAAGGTGTATATAAGGGGGTGGAACAGAACAAAGGGGGCTGCAGTCATGAGAAATCCCCTAGCTACCATCTGAGCTGGAACAAGGACTGTACCAGGAGAAAGGATTGGGTCCAGCCTAGAAAGGAGTCTAGTATGTGAAAGAAGCTTATTGGAACATCTCTGAGGGTGAGATTTACCTGCATTTAGTTTCCTACTGTATTAGGCTTAGACTTGGGTTGTTTGCTTTATTTTGCCTTGTAATTTACTTTGTTTTGTCTGTTACTACTACTTGGAACCACTTAAATCCTACTTTTTATTTAATAACATCACTTTTGCTTATAAATTAACCCAGAGTAAGTAAGTAATTCCTGGGGGAGCAAACAGCTGTGCATATTTCTCTGAATGTTATAGGGGGCAGACAATTTTATGAGTTTACACTGTATAAGCTTTATACAGAGTAAAACAGATTTATTTGGGGTTTGGATCCCACTGGGAACTGAGTATTTTTGGGTGCTGGAGACAGGAGCACTTCTTAAGCTATTTTCAGTTAAGTCTGCAGCTTTTGGGGGAAGTGGTTCAGACTTGGGTCTGTGTTGCAGCAGGCTAGCTTGTCTGGATCAACAAGACAGGGTACTGGAGTCCCAAACTGGCAGGGAAAATGGACTCAGAAGTAGTCTCAGCACATCAGGTGGCAGTCCCAAGGGGGTGTCTGTGACCCAACCCATTACACAGGGATAGAGGGACAGGCCTAGTCAAGCCCAGTCTCACAGGGTCTGTCTACACAGGGATAAAAGATCTGTGGCACAGCCATGGTTGGCCTGGGTCAGCTTACTTGGGCCAGCTGCAAATTTTATATTCTCTTTAGACGTACACACAGAGATCTCAGGAAAGGAAGACGTCTGCTCCTGTCAGGTCCTCAGGAGAGGGCCGAAAGCACAGAAGATATTGTAAATAGACTGTTGCATGGGGCCTACAGTGGTGTTGCTGGAGGGAACTTTTAAAAAATGGCACTGTGAATGCACAACCAGTAGAGTCTGATCCATTTTCTGTGGTATGAAAAGGCAGGAGTAGAGCACACCCTGTTATACCCCAAATCCAATCACAGCCCAGGCCCTCCTCTCTGGTCACTCAGTAATGTGTGACTTCCAGAGCCCAACTGGGCCATTTATGTGCTACCACTAAGCACCAACAATTTTATTTTTGTATAAAAACTATTAATCCAACAATAAGTTTGCAGTGATAACTTTTGCATACTTTGACTTTGCACTTCTTGGAGTACCGTTAATTTAGCTACATTGCTTCTTCTGTCTGTGTGATAATGTATATGAAACATACACAACAACATATTAAATTATAAAAATTACAGTACATAAGCAATGCTGTATGAATCTTACTTTTATCATTTCCCTGCATTTTATATTTTAACCTGTCAACTTTATAATGCATGTTTTTCCCCCTTACAACAACATAGATACACATGCACTGGTTATAACTTGTGACTTCCTGATTCATCAGCTGTGTAAAGAAGCACGTGGGGTGGGGGGCAAGAAGGTGGGAAGGCTAGATGTAACTTTCAGGTGTTGTCATGATCCTGGGCAGCAGAAAATGAGAGTAAAACATCACCACAGCTCAGAGCAGCCGAGAAACTGGTGTAACCATTCAGAGCCTTATCCATAAGTCCATTTTGAGGTCTCATTCAACAGATGGCCCCTCCGATTGCACAATGTTTATACTGGGACACGACTTATTTCCAGCTCTGAGGGAAGTGTGCCCCTTAATGAATCACCAACACCACTTTCCCATAACACTGTTTTTTCCATCACATATTTCTATCCAAATACTGACTGAGCCAAGCGATTCGTAGTTTATGAGAGCTTTATACAAAATCACAATCTTGTGTGTTACGGATACAGCATCTTCAGATGTGTAAACACTATCAGTGATGCCTACCACTGTGGGGCGGTTGAACTCGGCAGCATCCATATAGAGTGTGAGTGCTCCATTAGAACACTGGCACATCAATAAGAAATTTCAGAATGGGTGTTAGATCGTTGGCAGTTAAACAGGGCAGTTCTTGAGGTGCGTTTTTCCCCCTGCGTACTCCGTGCTGTACATTAGGCAGATGAAGTGAAGTAATTAAAAGATGCCACTGCAGGAAGTGGGAAGGAGGGAGGAAAGCAGAATGATGATCTTCCCTGCTGAACACAGTAACATTGACTTCATTACAACGTTGGAGAAGTTTCTTCAATTGCTATTCTCCCAGCAAGCCAGGACCACCCCGGTTCCAATAGTCTGGCTGATTCAGGTGATTGTTACTGCTATGAGGTGTTTCATGCCTGGAATGATTTCTTTGATGGAAGAAATTGAGAGCAGGACCAGGAACAGATGGCTCATAACAGCATCTTAATTCAGGAGAGCCAAAGTAGTATTTCATTACGGAGTAGTATTTTGAAATTGCCTTCAGGTGTTAGTTTAAGAGAGTAGAGAAAAAAGAAAAGTGAAAAAGATTTTTAAAATTTAGTAAAAGGGATAGAGTGGTACAAATCAGATCCAGTAATAATGCCCTACAAACCTGTCAGATTGTAGTAAAGTGACAAGAGCTAGCTAGCTAAAGGGAAACATTGCCCCATGTATGGTGATGGACTTGTTTCACTTTGATGAATCAGCTGGTTTGAATTATTAGAAAAATGAAATGAAATGTTTGCCCTGGTTCAGAATTTCCAAATGCCCCTTCAGGATAAAAGGACATGCATTATCTCTTTTTAATAATTTGAGACTTAACATTTTGCATAGCATAAAATCATCTCTTTAAAGCACTAACATAAATGTTAAAACAAATTCATGGTGCAGCTGAGTTTCGTGATTAACAGGGTTCATTTAAATAATTTCTTTTCTTGCTAAACTTTCCCCCAAACACTGAGCTTCTCTTAATAAACATGTAATCCTAACGGTTTATTATGCCACTTTCAAGAGGAAAATTCTTGTCTGCTATGAATGTCAACATAAATTAGGATTAATCAGTCTAATTCCTCTGTGAATTTACAGTGTTTGTGTACTAGATTTTATAGAAAAATACCTGCCTTTCAATTCAAAGCCCTGTATTGTGTAGAAAAATCACTTCCTGACATTTTCTTGTCTCTGAAAGTTGTCTTTGGGATGCTGTTATTTTTATTAATTATGGAATCTAAATTATGTAAAAGACAAAGAAAGATCCGTACACAAACACTTTAAATCTGTTTGTACACATTTGAAGAAAAGCTCTCATATGTTTCTTAAAAACACACAAATTAATATTGCTTACTTTTCAGCAGGAGTAAATTAGGGTCTCAGAGACCTCCTTGGAATAGTCTGGAGTTAAATAATATTGCATGTTTTTCATTTTACTATGATGAATGCAAAGCTATTAAATAACCTTTTAAAGAGTTGGTGTAATTATCTGTAAACAGTAATGTTACAAAAAAAGGTCAAGTTGTCCTGCCATTAGATGTTTATGGATATAAACTGGATTTATGTTTCCATAAAAAAAGCACCGACTAACTAGATTAATTCTACACAAACTAAACCAACTGTAGTAATATTTAGACACAATAAAATGATACCAATTAAAACAATTTTATTTTTTGTGTCATATTGATTAATGGTGCACTAAAATTAACCAGAGACCTTAAAATCAGGATGGGTGCAGGAAGGCATCCACATCTCAGCGTTATTACCAACAAGAAGAGCAGTTAAGGGAAACAGCCCTGCAATAGTATGAATATTTAATTAATAATTAGTCATGTAATTTCTCCTCAGGAATTATTATCCCTCAAACTGGTTTGTGAATTTAATTATTAGCAGCCTTTTTGTTTCCATGTCCCCTCATTACTGTCAGGATTGATGTAACATAAACTTCATTAAAAATTAAAGCAAGAGTCTTAATTACAAGGCTACCCTGACTGAAGTCAGAATTAGCCAAGTCAGTGATGTGCAAATGAGTGCATTATTTAAGAAACATGCTGGAAGTAGTTATGCTAATGTGGAAGGTTCACAGTAGCAGACCTTTTCACTTGCAGTTGCATATTCATTAAATGCACTATGCAAATTTAATGTAGCAGTCTTAGTAATGCGTTGTTAATTTATTCAGATTTATTGAGTACGACTTATAAAGAAATACAAATTTAATTACTCTATCTAGTAGGATGATATTAGGAAAGATAGCAGAGGTTTAAAATGTGTTGATCTGGATTACTGCAGTTTGATGGAGGATGTGGTATCAAAGGACACAATTTTGATAACTGGGCTTGAAAGAATATTTGATTTACTTATGGAATGATCTAAGAAATCACTAAAATTGCATATGCTACTTCCCAATATGAGAGTAAAAAAAGTCTCAGTTGTATTAACTTAAGAGCTAAAGCAATGCTGAGTCCACAGTCTAATGGATGTAATGATCCTACTGAGACCAGTAAAGGTTATGTATGGAGATCTATGGGAAGCAAACTGTCTTTGTGGGAAGTTCATTGGTAGTTACATGTTCCTCTGCGATGTCACTGATTATCAAGTTTAACAACAGGAATCCTATCTCTGTTCTCCAGCTGTAACTGCACCAGCAGCACAAGACAATTTATTAGTACTGGTTGATGTGATGTTTAAGGGTTTGTTGTTTTTTTCCTTTGCAGTTTGCATATAAAACAAAAAAACAAGGTAAATTTACTATTATGGAGGTTTTTGTAACTGACACATTTTTCCCATGAAGCCTGCATGTGGAAAGGAAAATGGTATAATTGGACCAAACTATCGACCAGAAACTTTGAAACCTACACTCTCAAAATCATTTGGATGGCTAGAGAGGGACACATTCCAGTGAGTGTAACCTGCTGGGTGGAGTGTGATGTAGAAAAGCTGGGCTAGAACAATCCATTTCCAAGCTTCTTTGATCTTCCCCTTTATTGTAGTTACAATCTCTGGTGTATATCGAGATGCCCAGCTGTAAGAGAATTATTACTGTAAGCATTCAACTGGTCGGTCTGTCAGTCAAGTGAACCTAACCAAGCTTTCTTGTTAGATGATCCATAAAAGTTTTCAAGGGACAAACTGTGAAACTCTTACATGCATTGGTGAGCTGTGACTCACCTGAATTGTCCCAGAGACTCCCATGGGGCTGCTTGTATAACTCACTAGTGTGAGAGAGAGGTTCATGGCCTGGGCCCAAATGAATATCCAAATTCTACCGTTGTGTTCTCCAACTTGTGTAAATTGGATTTCATTGACCTTTGTACATATGTTGTCTGCGCTGTTGTGCCATTGAAAACTGTGGCCATCTACTTGATGATAGTTCTTTGTGTGTTGTGGAATGGGCACTTAGAATTAATTAATGGATAGAAGACCCAGTCCTGCAAGGTACTGAGGCCTTCATTTCCATTCTATTCAGGTTATTTAACTGCAGTCATCACCACAGTAATTGAGTGCCTTCCAGTTGTGTATTAAATCATTACTTTTCTTTGTAGGTCCTATAGGCCTTGTCTACACTGGCAAGTTTCTGTGCAATAAAGCAGCTTTCTGCGTTATAATTCTTGAGGTGTACACACTGCCAAGCCACTTAGTGCGCAGAAACTGCTGTTGCAGTGCTGTAAAAAACACCACCCCCATGAGAGGCATACAGCTTGGTCGATTACAGTGCTGTGATTGGCCTCCTTGGGAATATTGAAAGTCCTCTTCCTGTTTGCTCAGTGACGTATGCAGTGGTCTCAGCACATCTTTCCAGGTGACCAGGCCTGCTTCACGCACAGGCGATCCCCTGCTCGGAGCAATGCCAAGCTGCTGGACCTCATCGGCGTTTGGAGAGGAGGCGATCCAGTCCCAGCTGCTCTTCAGCCATAGGAATTACGATACCAAAGGACAGATTTCACAATGCATGACAGAAAAGGGCCATGACCTGGCCATGCTGCAGGGCAGGGTCAAAGTGAAGGAGCTGTGGAACGCCTACCATAAGGCATAGGAGGCAAACCGCTACTCCAGTGCTGCGCCCCTGAGCTGCTGGTCCTACAAAGAGCTGGATGCAATACTCCGTGGCGACCCCACCTCTACTGCGAAGGCCACTGTGGATACTTCAGTAAAATCAAGGGGTAAAAATAAAAAGATGCAAGGTTGTTAGTCACCTGGAGGCCTTTCAACTGCTCCATTTTTTGGGTACCACCCTTAGGAACTGATATAAGCCTAGGTGGGTTCCGTAGTAGAACTCAGACCAGGAATTTGAAACAAAATCAAAGATCTGATTTTTTTTTCCCCAAGCACTCTGCACACACAACTCCAGCTGAAATCAAAGGGAGTTGCAAGTACTCAGCACATCTGTCGGAAATAGAATTTTCCCTCCCCAAGCCCTAGTAGGGTATAACAGCATCAGTAACATCAGTTCCCCTTTCTACTCTTGCTCTGCTGTCTCTGTTCCCAGGTATGGTCAGTCATTTATGAGCTCTTTCTTTGCTGGTTGGAGCTGAGCAGTCCTTTCTGAAGTCACATGGCTTTTCTCCTTGGAAGAACAAAAGAAGCAAGCAGCACAGACTATTTCTTCCTCTGCCAAATGCTGAAGTTAGAAGGAGTTTTACTAAATTACAATTGATTTCAGAGGATGAGGATTTGGACCCCTCTCTCTCTAAACCCACCTTCAATTTAATACAGTAAACTTCACAACAGGGCAAATATTTACCCTCATGGTGTACACACAACTGTCTGGAGCTCCTTAATCCAGACTTACTCTGCATCCGTGGTGTAATGACAGACTCTTGAGAGAGAAGCCTTTCTAAGCAGTACCCATGTAGCTGCTACATGGTGTCAGGGTTAGAGGGCTAGTTAAACCTCTGACCTGTTTCAGCACATGCACCTCAGGTATGAGGCCTATGTCTTTGCCTCTTCGTAGTGGAATCTCACAATTCTCCCACTCTTAGACAGAGTCCTCCTGGGCTATCATATCCCGTAGATCACTGGTGGGCAAACTATGGCCCAAAAAGTTTTCCCACCCCTGCTGTATTTCAACCATATTTACCCTCAACAGGTCTGACTGGGTTCAGTACCTATGGGTCTTCCCTTAGAAAGCTCTTCCCTTAGAGAGCTTGTGGCTTGAATTGAATACAGTGACCTGAAACAGCCTTCTTAAAGCAAAGTATTGTTTAATCTTAACAGTAGGAACAAGGCAAAGCATAAGAAAAGAGGGCTATGGAACATTAGGTAAGGAAGACATATATAGGCATTTGAAGTCTTTAGAGGCCAATCTTACCCCAGACAGCGGAAAGTTAGTCTGTTCCCCAATAGTCTCTCTGCCCCTGTTGTTGAGGGCCTGTCTTCTTATCCAGCCTAAGCTCTCTGTTCTAATTTCTCCAGACTTGGATACCCCATAATGACAAGATGGGATTTACCCCTTTCCCATGTTGGAGCAATGAGCTCAATAGTGTATTGGAGATGGCACTTCAGAGAAAATGGCTCTGGCATTCTCCCTCAAGTGTGAGTAAATGCGTGGCCATGTGAAGCCATTGTCCTCTCCCTTGCGTTCATGCAGTCAACCAGGGCCAGCTTTAGGCCAATTCGCACCTTAGGCACCTTTTTTAATTTTTTTTTTTCACTTACCGGTCCCCGGCTGCGGTCTGCTCCGTGGTCTTCCATGGTCCCGCTCCTTTGAGCGAAGCACCGGAGGGAGCGCGGCGTGGCCCCGCTCTCCCAGCTAAAGCTCCAGCCGGGGCCGCAGGGCTTGCCGCTCTCCGGCTGGGAGAGCGAGGCGGCGGGGCTTGCCATGCTCCGGAGTCAACCCCTTCTTGAATTAAGACCTCATAGTCATACAGTAATCAACCTTACTGCCGTCAGGCAAATGGAATGTATATTCATAAATTATTGCAGGTGACTCCAAATCCATACCACATGGTACTGTTCAAGGATCCATTGTGGGGCTACATGTGTCAAGAATCATTCACACATGAAGTTTGCAGAATCAGGCCCCATAAGCACTAAGTAAAATTCTGTTCACAGACAAGGGTCTATGCAGGCCCTGTGTACCTCATGAATTGATTGATTAGTTTAGAAAAGCCTCTCTAAGCCTTTTGCATTGAGGTGTATTGCATTGCCATGCAGTTGTCTGACTACTCATTTCTGAAAAGAAGGATTCATAGACCAGCTATTAGGCAGACTCAAGCCTGGTCTCCTGTCACATGCAAAGTTTCTCACTTCATACCTGTCACAGAAAAGGACTGACTTGTTGAAAAAAGAGCACATCTGGACGTACTATATATTTATCTGATCGTTAACAAAAAGTCCACAGTTAAAATGCAGCCACGCTTGCTTTTCAACAATTGGACTGAAGTGAAATCTCAAACTGTGCCTTCATAGCATGGGTTGGGAGATGAAATGTACAATGGGTGCTGGGAATGGTTGAATGACTAGACATTTACATCTGTTTAATTAACAACTAGCTCATTTCAGTTGAGATATCATGCTGGGGATTACAACACTTTTGTGATTCAAATTCCAGTAAGAATATAAGAGAGATAGTTTGGTGTCCTTTCAATCCCTAGCAGGCAGTGATGCACATCACAAAACTAATAAATGATTGGCAGATCTGCAAACTAAGGATTTTGTCATTATCTGTTAAAAGATGTCTCTAAAGTAGAATTTGGGTCGACCATGGGTGTGTGAAATCATACATGCAGGTGACAGTGAATGATAGATTGCTTACAAGTATTATCCATCATTTGGCACCAAGGTAATTCTGGCTCCATCCCTAAAAGGTGTTTGTTCAATTAATCACCTGTTCATCTCCCTTAGGTACTTGTGTTGCCTTCAGTATGTCTGAGTGCCTTGCTGTCTTTAATGTATTTATCCTCACAACACCTCAGTGAGGTAGAGTAGAGCTATATTCCCCCTCTGTAAAATGGGGAACTAAGGCTAAGTGGCTTGGCCAAGGTCACACAAGAAGTCCGTGGCAAAGCTGGGAATTGAACCCTGGTCTCCCAAGTCTCAGGTGCATGTCCTAACTACTGTATAATCCTTCTCTCTGTCCTCCATTTAAATTCTTTCCAAATATGCACACTGTCCCTGCTACAGAGGGAAAGCAAAAGCAGGTAAGATTTAAGAATCAGATGGACATGTAAATGAACAGGGCAAGAGGGAGGAAATGTTGAGGCTGTGTGCATCCGGGCCGCCGAGAGGATTCAGGGGGCCTGGGATCCTCAGTGGTGGGGGGCCCCTGTTTCAGTGGTAATTCGGTGGGGGGGGGTCCTTCTGCTCCAGGACCCGCCACCGAAGTGCCCCAAAGACCCGCAGCGGGGGCCCCTGCCACTGAATTACCACCGAAGATCCAGCTCTTCGGCAGCAGGTCCTGGGGCAGAAGGACCCCCTGCTGTGGGTCTTTGGGGCACTTCGGCGGCGGTCCCAGAGCGGAAGGACCCCCTGCCACCGAATTACAGCCAAAGACCCCGAGCAGAGGAAGCTCTGGGGGCCCCAGGCCCCGTGAGAGTTTTCTGGGGCCCCTGGAGCAAGTGAAGGACCCCGCTCCAGGGGCCCCAAAAACTCTCATGGGAGCACCTGCAGGGCCCTGGGAAAATTGCCCCACTTGTCCCCACCCCCGGGCGGCCCTGGTGTGCATGTCTTCAGCCCTCTAGAACTGAAAGGTAAATGAGAGAGAGGTGTGGGAAGGTTAAGAAATGAAAGGTTGATTTACAAAGCAGACTAAGGAGATTTAAGAGGATTATGAGGATTGTACCATGGGAGACAAAACTGACCTTAACATTTCAAAGTGCTCATGCTACTGAACTTCTCTGCAGCTTTTTCTGCAGATAACCACAACACACTACTGGCCTGCTTATATGATACAGTTGGAATAAATGGCACAGCCTTAATATGGATCCAACAGTTCTTGTTCAGCAAGACCAAGAGAGTAATGATGGATAACTTCTCTTCTCCAGAAGCTCTCACCTGTGGGGTTCCATGAGGATTAACTGTATAATTGCTGCTTTGCTGAACATCTCCATAACAGAACTTGGTGGCAGTGACCCTCACTACATTTGAAGATATGTGTGATAACCCTGATCACAAAATGGTAGCCAGTTTTTATTAAGAACACTAAAACATCATATTTTTCCTTTTTTGTCTCTAAATATATGAAAACAGTTGCATCAGTTCCTAGGGAATTTCAAGGCCTCTGTTAAGCTCTATTTGGAATCTTTTTCTCCACCTTATATCAAAAGGAAGCTGAAAGAGTTAAAGTGCTTTGCTAAAGGAATTCTACTCACTAGGTATGTACCAAGGTCTCCATTTATCAGGTGCTCCTCCCCCTCCATGCTATCTCTGCATATGCTGCTCTAACTCATGAATAAAGGCTTGCATGAAGAGAGATTAATTTCAGATCCTGCCAGCTATAACTGGCTGCAGTTTTCTGAGATAATACTGCAATTCAGATTTGCTGCTGCTTGGAGTGCTGGGTTTACAATGGCACCTGTGGCTCCATGGAGCTGGGCCCATGCTCAGAAAGGACCCCATCCTGCTCAGCTTGCACTGTGTCCCAAAACCCCACCAGCTTGCTGGCTCCCCACCACCCATCACTTGCTCCTCAGGCCAAGGGATCCTCTCCACTCCCCGGCCCCACTGCCCTGCTCCTCTCTGCCACCTAGATGGACCCCAGTGCACCTCCGCCTCTGGGCAGTCTCTGCTTCCCACCTCCTGTGGGGACCTGCCTGTCTCCCCAGAGCTGAGCTGCCTGGGACCGGTGCAGAAGCCTGGCCAGTCTCAGCCGATTGGGTAGGGGTGAAGGTGGGGGGGCTTGCCTGGGCCCCTCCAGTCAAGTGCATCTTGAGAGAGCCCAGCTGGGGCAGGCCCTGGCCTGGTTGATCACGCCACTCCCAAGGGGCTAGAGTGATTACAGGCCCTGGGACCAGCTCTGGCTGTGCTGTTCGCTCAGCCCAACAGACACAGTCACCTCCCAGCTGGGCCAGTGAGTGTGACCGGGTGGTAAGGGGTGAGGAGTGGGTGTCTGGGGGGTGCTGGGCTATGAGGTGGCGGGGAAGAACTCTGTGTGTTGGGGCACTAGGGAGTCGGGGGTTCTCTGGGTGGTGCTGAGCAGTTGTGGTGGGGCTGTGGGCAGGGGGGCACTGGGCAAGGGCAGTGTTGTGCAGGGTGTTATGCATTTGTGGGAGGGGTTGGGGCAGGTGCTGGGCATAGTGGATCCAGGGGAGCTCTGGCCATAGGGAATCAGCGGGATGTTCCAGTGTTTGGGGTGGGGAGGCTGTGTGGCACGACATGGGCCCACCCCGAGGGGAAGGGGCATACTAGCAGCACAGGTCTGGGCGGGCCACTGTGCATCTGGCAACTGCCGGTTTGTAAATAGTGCCCTGGGCTGGGTGGAGTTGGACTGCCCCTGCCATGCCATGCCCCATTGCCTTTCACTGGCCCCTCGCTGCAGGGAGTGATGTCCCTGTGCCATGCTCCATTGCCTCCATGGGGACCCACATATATGTTTGACATCGGACCCACAAAAAGTTAATCCGGCCCTGGCTGCTTGAAGCAATTATTTTTCTTGTAAGTTGTACTGATCCTATGCAAGGATTTTTACAGGTGTCTTTGCATCCCAGGACAAAGATATGAAGCCTAGGGCTACTTTTTCCCTTGTCATTGCTGTAACTCTGTTATGGATAAGTTATTTTAGGGTCCCTGTCTCTGTCAAGTCTCTTGGATTTACAGTCTCTCTAGCCCTCTTTGTCAGTCTTTCAGGCACTCTTTCCTTAACAGAAGATGATTTGCCATATGGTAAAGTGGGTTTGCGCACCATTAGATGTTTTTAATTGCACTGTGTTTACAAAGTGCTCTGTAAATACTTACATATCCTATTCTGCTAGAAATTATTTTTTGTACTGTATTGTCCTGGGTCTATTCCAAATTATGCCACTATGAGAAATTATATTACACTTGCTGCCATAAAATGCCATTCAGAACTTAATGACTCTATGCCCAGCATGAAGTGTCACAATATCACACCTCTCTCATGTCCATAAATAAGGCATCAAAAGGTTACTCCAGAGCATTCAGGTGAGTAGGTTAAGTTGTACTCTGACATGAAGACCCAGCTTGCACCCAAAGTAGCACTGGTCAGGGTGGATAAAAATCAATTATTTTTTTATTTAAATCAGATTTTTTGGATAGGTTTTTTTCCTCAAAAAGCATTTTATTTAAGATACATTACAGCTTAAAGATATCTCATCGTGGAATAGGGATTATAAATTCCAATTCTATAGTATGAGACAATATATTAATATAATGTTTAAGAAAAGTTTTTTGTAAATGAGTTCTAATAGATCATTACCCAGGGACAGCTCAGTGGTTTGAGGTTTGGCTTGCTAAACCCAGCGTTGTGCGTTCAGTCCTTGAGGGGGCCAAGTTCAGGGATCTGTGGCAAAAAAATCTGTCTGGAGATTGTGAGCAGGGGGTTGGACTAGATGACCTCCTGAGGTCCCTTCCAACTCTGATATTCTATGGATTAGGGACCCAATTTTATGGGGTTCCAGGGATTTCTGTATAGATTATTTAGGTTAATCTTTCTGTCTACCTAACTGTACTCAGTGCTCAGTCTAGAAGATACCATCAGAGATGCTTAGTTTTACAGTTCTCAGACTGTGGATTTGTCTCTCCAGAGGTAACGTGCTTGTTATCAGCAAAAATGTATTTAAATAAATATATAGCAGTGAGAAATAACAGACCTCAACTCTGTTGTCCCTCTGCAAATTTGTGTACACAGTCAATCCCTTACCTCTCTCTAAAAGTGAAAAGTTTCAAAAAGTTCAATGACTAGAAGATGATTAGATGCAGAATAGATGTGGACGAGGAGAAGTCTGGAGATAAATGTGAGAAGGAAGGGACAGGCAGTAGAAACAAATGTGAAACTGTCTGAGAGGCATATTCCAGAAGTCTTGAGGTCTTTCTGAGTGGAGCCTTCATTGATTTGAGATCTACATACCATTCTCTCACTAGAAAGGAAAACCTATAGTGGCAGCAGGCCGTAAAAGAGACCCAGTTTGGGAATATTTTAATGAAGTTCCTCTACCTGTGGGTAAGACAGGCATGTGTGCAAAATGCAAACAGTGCAACAAAGAAATGCAAGGCCTAGTTGCCTGAATGAAACCACATCATGAGAGGTGTTCCTTCTCAGGAGGAAACTGCGTTGAAGCTGATGAAAGGAACATGTCTGAACATGCAGGAACTTCAGGTTGGTAAACTTTTTAAATTTCATACTTTTCTCTTTAGGACTGCCTGTCTTCCTTCTGGACTATTCTTGAATTCTCATGTTTGAGGGGAAAAAATATTATTGTTACTCTATGGTACAATCATTTTAGATGCAGTTGTGATACAAAATAAGTAGCTGAAATAGGCAGGTCTTCCTTTTACAATTTCACCTTTAAAGTAGTTCTGAATGTCAGTGAATGCAATGAGTAATACTAAATGAGCAATATGGTGGTAATCATTAAATAACTGCATTGACTTTTATTTTGTTTAGGAGAATCCATCCTCAACATATGGGATTCTGAAGTCTATCCACCTTCAAGATCACCATCATTTTCTGTAGTTTCAGAGTTATCTGCCAATGATAGCATTTCAGTCACATCATGAATGTCACATAGCCACAGTATATCACCTGTAGCAAAAAGGAAAACAAAAATCTCCATCATCCAGAAACAACCATAGATAAGTTTGTGATAAAAAACAGCGGATTACAAAAAGAGGTAATTGATGAAAAATTGTTTATGCAACAAACTCTTTTCCGTATGATTGAGAACCCACACTTCATTAACATGGTTCAGTCATTAAGACCAGGATATAGTCCACCCAACAGAGCAGATTTCACAAGCAAACTGCTGGATGAAGTGTATGAAAGAGAAATTGAGCAGTGTGCAGAAGGTCTAGAGGGTGAAATTGTTAGCCTGAGTCTTGATGGTGGAGGAATGTCTACAATGATCCTGTAGTATGTGCTTGTGTGACAACAGAAAAAACAATTGATACATCAGGAACTGCACACAGCAGAATACTTACAAGAAGTAGCTATAACAAACGGGGGGGAAACAAATCAAATGTCTAGTACATAGCTTGGTCACAGACAATGCTGCAAATGTATCCAAGATGAGAGGAAATTTAGACAAGAATCCCAAGCTAATAACGTACGGTTGCAGTGCTCATTTGATGCACCTTCTAGTCAAAGACTTCAGTGTTCCAGAAATAAAGGCTAACGTTGTTGAAATTGCAAAGTATTTCTGTAACAACCACTTTTCAGCAGCTGCTCTGAAAAAAGTGAGAGGAACCAAGCTAAGTCTCCCACAAGATGTGTGATGGAACTCAGTAGTGGACTATTTTGAGCACTCTATCAAGAACTGGCCTAATCTGATAATTTATGAACAAAATCATGAAAAAATAGATGGCACTGTCACAGCCAAAATTCTCAGGATTGGGCTTAACAGAAATGTTGAACACATGCTGAGTACCCTGAAGCCTGTTTCTGTAGCCTTGAACAAAATGTAGGGAAATACCTGTTTTATTGCTGACGGTGTTGAAATTTGGAAGGAACTGAGTGAGATCTTAAAAAGAGAAATATGCAATGACAGAGTTAAATTACAAGCATTAAAAAATGAATGGGACAAGCACCATCTTCAGCTCATTTTCTTGCAAATATTCACAGTGCTCAGAGCCAGGGTCAAACCTTAACTGCTGAAGAAGAGGCATTGGCTGTAACATGGACAACCAGCAATCATCCCTCCATAATGCCAGCTATAATAAACTTCAGAGCTAAGCATGATCCATTCAAGAAATATATGTTTGCTGATGATGTTTTAAAGAAAGTCACACCAGTGAACTGGTGGAAGTCACTTAAGAACTTGGATTCAGAGACTTTTGAAGTGATAATTTCACTTTTAACAGCAGTAACTTCTTCTGCCAGTGTAGAAATAATATTTTCTTCCTTTGGACTAATTCATTCCAAGTTGAGAAATCATTTAGGACCTGAAAAAGCAGGAAAGTTTGTTTTTCTTTTCCAAACTATTAACAAACAGGAAAATGAAGGTTAAGACGACTGAGTTAGCTGCAGAAGTCAATATTTTAAGTTTCTCATGTTGACCTGGCTGACAATCAATTTAATTTTTTTTTAAATATTTCATGTAACTATTTTAGTTAAAAACAATTTCAACAAAAACAAACCTGATTTTTAAAAACTTGAATGTTTAAATTCAAAAATTCATATGCTTGGTTTGTTAAAATATTATATGTTTGCTGTTGAAGAAGAAAATCTAGAATATATAAAGTTGTTGTTTTAGTTAAATAGAACAATTTAAATGTCTGTCTGGTGATGTTCTCCTCCTAATACAGCATGGCAAGAAAATCCTCCAAATATTAATGATTAACCTTTTGAATTGGAGATCATTCACCTCCCAGTGACTTCATAAATATCTGCTTCAATTAATTACCTTTGGTACATGAAATAACAAAACAATCATTCATTTTCTAATATAGCTGTAAAACTAATCTGAAAAGTTTTCAAAATAAATCACTTTAAAAATATATAGTGTGTGTACCTTCTAAAAACGAAACCTACATCTATATCTGAGTTGTGAAGAATATGTATTAAGCTTATAACAACCAACAAAAATGCACTTTTTATGTAGAAATTCATGATTAAATAGTCTTTCTGACTAGTGATTTTAAATCAAATCCACCTGGGCACTGGCTAAAGTAAAAGTGTAGCTTTAAACCAGTTTAGTTAGTTAAACGAGTTCAAACCTCTGCATGGACACACTTCTATGGTGGCACAAGCCAAACCAATATAAACAATTTTAAACTGATAGAACTGTGACTTCTGTGTGTAAACAAAGCCTAACTCTTGGGATAGTGTCTTCAAAATAGACCCACTGTCTCCCTTCAGCCAGGTTACATAGAGAATAAAATGAAAGGATGATTTTGATACTCAGTTACAGTGCAGATTTTATGCTTCTTCCTTTCTGAGCAGAGACTTTTAGTTTTTCAGCCGTATGCTTGATGGGCAGTCCTACCCATGGGAATTCAAATAGTTCCTGCCCCAGGGAGGGGATAAAATGGACTCTAAGCCCTCCAGTAGTTGGGAATTGGTTGTGATGGTGGGTGGGGGCGGGGGGGTTATTTTTGTAGAATAGGCATCAGCCCCAACCATCACTTATATAGATGATGGCTAGTTTGTAGGAGGAGCCCCATTTCTTAAAGCAAGGACTCAGATGGGACTGGAATTGGTGGCCTGTGTTCTAGCCTGGTCAGACCAGGTGGGATCTAGATGAGTCCTTTCAATACAAGTAGCAATGCTGGAAAGAGGGTGGAGCAGAAGAAAGGCTTGTGTGAGCAAACCAAACATTCATCTTCTGCAGCTTCCAGGACTTGAGTGTGTGTAGGTGTATAATGAAAGATTCTGGCTAAATCCTCCTGGTGCTATTCACTAACAAGCACTGAGAAAAGCAAGTGGATAAAGAGATGCAGAGCACATGGACTGGCCTGTAAGAAAGACCTTTCAGGCTTCAGTGAGGTTCACTCTCTCACTGTGAATTATTAGCCACGTTTTCAGCCAGTTTCAATCTGTCCTCTGGTTTGGCATGATCACTTTTTCTTCATGCTTACAAGAGATTGCAGGCATAAAAGGGGAAACAGACCCATTCTGAATGCATAAAATCTACATTTCCTCAGGCTAGTTGGATAACTAGTCAGTCATCAGTCTGACCCATATCCCCAAAATGGGAGTAGGTGGAATTGGAGATGTGCAAAAGTAAAGGCCGCATTTGAGAATTTGGTTCAATGTCTTGTGACAATATCACCCATGTTTCCAATGTTAAAAGTAGAAATGCACATCAAACCTTTGCTATAGGGCTCTTACTCCTATGTATGCTTTAGAGCAGCTTATGTTACTCCTGGCTGTTATAAGGAAAGAGTCAAATTCAGGAGGTTTGTAGGGGGCTGAATCACTTGCAGAATGAACCCCATTTGCAAAGCAATAGTTGTAATCTTCCTTGACCCATGACTTACTGAAGTAACATACATAGTTTTTAATTTGAGTTCATTAGTTTGTTATTGCTTCTCTGTAGCTCAGTGATGAGTGGTTTAACAAGGAAGTGGTTGTCGTGTATGATTGCATAGATGAGGTGACAGCATCTTACTTGGGAAACCCAAGAGGAATCAGTGAAGGGGAATAGACTTTTGGGAACAGATTTTCAACTGGCTCCAGTGGAGTGATGACAATTTACACCAACTGAGGATGTGCCCACAAGAGGATATTTTTCTCCTGGGTTTCCTGATTCCAAAACATTAAAAATCTAATGCAGCTTTATTCTCCATCCTCCTTTAAGTCTTAAATGTCTGTCTTTAGGGCATGGTCTGTAATAGACTAGGGCTTTAGGACCAGTTTTTCTGAGAAGCTGGCAGTGCTCAAGAAGGGCCCTTGACACCGTTCTGACTTAATGCTAGGCACATCTGCAGCTACTTGGACAAAATTGACATTGTCTAGAGAGAAAAGCAATCACCTAGTGTAGCATTACAGAGCATTTACACTTGAGCTGTGTTACCAGACAGTAAATCTTGACCTTTAGGAGTTCAGAGATTAGATTGCTTTGCTGCAAGCATTCAAGATATTGTTAGGAATTTGTTGATATTCAAAGCAGATTTCAGGGGTTACCTATGGGTTTAATTCATCGCCTCAATCATTTTTGGAAGGTTCTTTTAAAGCCGAGATAGCTTCAGATAAAAACTAGGATTATTTTTACATTTATGGTTAGCAGTTGGTGAAAAAGTGAAAGCAAAAAAGTGACTTACGACACTGCTGTAAGTTTCATTGTTTATTCCTACATGGGTCGCTATTCTACAGCAGGCAGAGGGAAATTGCTGCTTTTCTACTTCACGAACTAACTAATTTATTCCAATGGGGATTTAAGCTAAAAAATAGGATTTTGGATTTGAGTCACAATCAGCCATGGTTTAACCCAACTCAATATAAAACTTTCAAATTATTCTAGATATTAATTCATATATTGGTGCAATACGAATAACCTGACTGTTACACTGTTAATTACACTGACTTTATACACCCTAAAATAAACAATATTGTCACAACACATTGAACCAAATTCTCAAATGCAGCCTTTACTTTTGCTCATTGGCACTTAATTCTTTCAGATAGCGCTTGACTTCTGTATAAATCAAGCACAGCTCTACCAAGTTGGGTGGAGATATTAGCTGGGTGCCATCAGGGTCATACTCCCCACCTCCCTGTTAAAGAAGTACATTTATATATTACACACACTCACTCACTCACACTCTCTCTCTCTCTCAATCTGCTCTTTCCCAGAAAGAGAAGGACTAGGACTAACAGATGGTTGCTTTGTATTTCCCTTTCCTCCAAGCAGTTGTATAGGTCCAGATGTTGGAGCAGACCCAGAGCACCTCTTTCTACCCGTCCCAAAGATCAGTCTGGCTTTCACACAGTGAGCATTCACAGTATTAAGGGGCTTTCATGAACCCTCTAGCCATGAAACATACCCAAGATTTGGCCCACTGTTAACCAAAGTAAGTGTAAAAATAAAGTTTGAAATGAAAAATATTAATACAAAATGGAAAACCAATGGTTGGTTAGTACTTATTCGGAAAGGACCTGCCCATAATTGTTTATGAAGGCATATTCAGCATGGCGCTGTTGTTAAAATGGCAATTGCAGTCTTGGAGTGTACGCAGAAGGGTATCAGATATAACAGCCCGGAGACAATTCTTGCTCTTTACACAGCACTGGTCAGATCACAGCTAGTGTATATGAAAATGACTTTATAGCTGGAGTACTGTGTAACACTTTAGGCACTGTACTAGAGAGACCTCATAGAGAGACTTTTATTGATGGGATGGAGGAAAGATTAAAGTGATAAAGTACCACAAAATGAGTAACTTGCATACACCTTTTCAAGTCTCCTAGCCTCTAGGGTTCAACTTCCCTTTTGTTTTAATCCTGTAAAATAAACAATAATAGTGCACTTCTCTGAAGAAGGAAGGGGGGGAGTGGGAAAAACAGGAGGTGTTCTTAGGGGAGCAGAATCTCTTGCTTTTCATTTGCTTGGTGCCTATAATTGACAATTTCGTAAAAGTTTGATTTAAGTCAGGATCTGTCATAACTATAAAGGGAAGGGTCACAACCCTCCTGTAGACAATACTATAAAATCCCTCCTGGCCAGAGACACCAAAATCCTTTTACCTGTAAAGAGTTAAGAAGCTCAGGTAACCTGGCTGACACCTGACCCAAAGGACCAATAAGGGGACGAGATACTTTCAAATCTTGGAGGGGGAGGGGGGAAGGCTTTTGTTTGTGCTCTTTGTTTAGGGTTTGTTCGCTCTTGGGACTAAGAGGGACTGGACATCAATCCATGCTTTCCAAATCTTTCTGAACCAGTCTCTCATATTTCAAGCTTGTAAGTAATAGCCAGGCAAGGCGTGTTAGTTTTATCTTTTGTTTTTCTCAATTTGTGAATGTTCCTTTGCTAGAGGAAAGTTTATCCCTGTTTTGCTGTAACTTTGAAACTAAGGCTAGAGGGGGTTCCTCTGGGCTCTCTGAATCTGATTACCCTGTAAAGTTATTTTCCATCCTGATTTTACAGAGATGATTTTTACCTTTTTTTTTTTAAATAAATCTTTCTTTTAAGAACCTGACTGATTTTTCCATTGTCCAAAGACCCAGGGGTTTGGGTCTTTGATCACTTTTGTAACCAATTGGTTAGGATATTATTCTCAAACCTCCCCAGGAAAGGGAGTGTAAGGGTTTAGGGGGATCTTTTTGGGGAATAGGAACTCCAAGTGGCCCTTTCCCTGTTTCTTGTTAAATCACTTGGTGGTGGCAGATTACCAGGTTTTAACCTAAGCTGGTAGGAATAAGCTTTGGGGGCTTTCATGCGGCTCTCCACATCTGTACCCTAGATTTCTGAGTGGGGAAGGAACCCTGACAGGATCTCTTCCTAATCCAGGTGCTCATGAATAAAAGATTGGTACTGTCTGGTTTGAAGAGCACTCGCTTCTCAAATACCCAGTCAGGTTCCCCATTCACTTAGTGCCCAAGCCTGCTCCCATTGCAGTCCTGCTGTCAATAGAAATTTTGTCAATGGAAGCAGATTTCTGCCCAATGAAGTCAATAGTGAAACTCTCATTGAGTTCAGTGGAAGTAGGAAAGGAGGGGTAGCAGGGCAGAGGTGAACCCCATGGATGCCTTGCCAAAAAGGCTGGCTGCACCCTGCTTCCAGGCAGAATGGCCAAGTGCAGGGGCCCAGGCATTCATCAGGGAGCCCAGCTGTGGGCTCTAATGAGGGCAGGCTCAGAGTGATAGGCTGAGCCAATTAGAGACAGCTGGGCTGAAGACTGGGAGGGCTATATAAACCCTGGGAAAAGTTCAGTAAGGGGTCTAGCCTGGGAGGAGGCAGGAGGGTGGGATCTCTGCCTGTGCACCAATTCAGGTGAGCCCAGGGGCCAGAATACCCTGGGAAGGGTCCATGGGGAGATAGCTGTTAGTGGAATTGGGAACTGCATGAAACACTGTAAATAAAGACATGAGGGTGCAACTGTTGAGAAAGGTGTTGGGACTCTTTATTTGACCAGCCTGAGCACAGGGCACAGGCACGAGAGAGTGGAAACCTGTGCAGACCCTGTGACAGGGCCTTTGGCTGCTTAATGGTGGTGACTGGCATACTTGTGGGCAACAGATGTATTTTACTATTAGCCCACCTCTACCTACATTTTTCATTTTACTGGCGGCATTATGCCTGCTTCAGAACTCTGAGTGGTTCTAGATCAGCCTAACCCTCTGTGTGTGACAATTAAAACAATCATAACAATAAATTAACTACAGTCCTTTGCATTATGGTGTTTTAGAAGATTTCTGAAAATATCATGGGCAGACCGCATTGCCAGTTGAAAAGGGCACACTCTAAGGCATAAGTGCTGTGTTTCTAATCTGCTGGGCCACGCTCCCCCCACTCTGCCCAGGCCTTACCCCCACTCCACCCCTTCCCCCAAGACCCCACAGATCAGCCCTCTCCCTCCCTCTCAGTGCCTCCTGACACTGCCAAACAGCTGATCTGCAGCAGGCGGTAGGTGCTGGGAGGGAGGGGGAGGCTCTAATCGGCGGAGCCTGCTGGTAGGCAGGAGGTGTTGGAGGGAGTGGGAGGTTCTGGTGGGGGACTGATGGTAGGTGCTCAGCACCTACCATTATTTTTCCCATGGGTGCTCCAGTCCTGGAGCACCCACAGAGTTGACACCTATGCTATAAGGGTTCAATGAGAGATACATGTTTACAGGTACTGGAAGGAAAAGTTGATGGCAGAAGAATACAAAAGGCAGAAAAAGAAGGTCTTGGATGGCTGATGTGGTGTCCTAGGTGGATCCAAAGGGCTATATATCCACAAAGAGATTAGCAGAGGATTGTACAGAATGGGCTACTATGGTTGCAACTCCTCAGTAAGGGAGATAATGCATAAGAAGAAATTTCATTAACTTCAATGAAGTTACTTCTGATTTTCTGTCTATATCCTAGGCACTTACATGGCCCCTATTACTATAGTATTGGAGCACCTCACAATTGCTAATGTATTTATCCTTACAACACCTTTGTGAGGTGGGGAAGTGCTATTATTCACATTCTACAGGTGTGAAACTGAGGCACAGAGAGGCTAAATAACTTCACCAAGTTCACACACAAAGTCTGTGGCAGAGTAGGGAAGTGGTCCTGGGTTCCTCAAGTCAGAAGCTAGTGCCCTGATCACTGGAACATCCTTTCTCTCTGAGGAGATCAGAAGCAGGTCCTTTGGTTTTTAAAAGACATAACATATTTTCAGTAGACATACTGGTGCAGGGACCTGTGATCTGTTTGATACTAGTCTACTTCTTCACATTGTTTTGTACCTACACTTTATGAAATGCCCAATTCATCTTTAGAAACAATAAGCCCAGTGTGTCAAAGTTATTTTTGGTGAAAACCAAAAAAAAATTCAGGAGAACATAATTTAATTGTAACTGACCCTGCCACATTAAATGTTTTTAAAAGGAGTTTACATTTAGTTTTGCATTTAGTTTGGTGCTGTTTTCCCTCCAGAATATACATTGTGGTTCACAGTAGTGTGGTTTGCAATGGTTACTATGGTGATTTATTTCTTATAATGAATACGTGTTATAAATGGCCAAACTTAACAAAGAGTTCCCTCAGGAATATCTCTTTATTAACTCAGGTTGTTCTTTCCTGGCTTTGCACCCCCTCTGAGATGTGGTGGGGTGTTATATATTCATACAGAGCAGCAGGGACTGGCACAGTTGTGGCATTTCATCACTTCGGGTATTTCCTACACTTTTTGCAAGTTAATTCTGCAGAAAACCCAAGTAAATGATGCAGAAATTGCTAATGAATCAGACCTTACATTTGCATGTTTCTATTTTCTTGTACTTTGGAGCTGGTATTCACTGAAAGCTTTTATGCAAAATGGGATAAAAATCCATATCATAGCAATATAGTTTTAAGGGTTACGTAAAAAAAAAAGTTTGAATAATTCTTTTCAATGAATTGAAAGATATGAGCTTCTTTTTAAAACTGCATTATAAAATTTCTTACTGTACATATAAATGGTTTTTACATCTCTAAAAATTCTGTGTATAATATACAGACAAATTAATGTGAAACATGTAACCTACCTATTAAATGTTGTATTGAATCTGGTCAATGTTTTAAATAAAAAAAGTTGGTAGAAATGTCATTGGAAAAAACCCAAAGATTTTACAGTTGTGTTTTTTCCTGTTCTATCAACCAATCCTGGTAAATATTATTGTAGAATTAAGTTGCTTGCGGAATTGATAACAATATTTTCCCCCCCTAAATGATCTATATTGTGGAACATTTTGTAAAGGCTATCAAACAGGAGAATGATAAAGATGGACTGAAATCCAATGATTAAGTTGACCATTGTATGTCTTACTGACATGTTTGATTGGCTTCAATGGGATCACTTGTGTGAATAAATGTTATTAGAAGGATTGGTGGCTTTACTGAGAGCATCCCTTGCAGTAGCGGCTCCATAAATCTGCATGGATAGAATTATCTGATAGAACTAAAAGTGGATTGTGTGCAGCATGGCTTCCAGGCCCGATACTACTGGCATAATCAACAGCACATGAAATCTAGTAGGGTTGGAGGAAGCAGCACCTAGCCACAGAAGAGGGGGGCATATAGCATTATGGGGGAGAACTGGTAACTATCCCACACCTTCAGTTTGTTTTCCTGTTTTGTTTTTATTTTTTGAAAGCTCATGAGCAAAGCTGTCAAATTGTGCCAGGTTTTGCCCTAAGATGGGCCTTTGGAATATCTCATGCATTTTCATACAAATAATCATGCGTGAGTGAAGAAAAAACAGTTCTTTAAAAAAAATTGTTGGATGAACATCCCTTTGTGTAGGGAGAGAAAACACAGGTTAGAAATTTGGCAGATTTTTTAATGTGAAAAATTGACAACTGGTAGAAATGCGATGAAAAACCTGTTTCTGCTTTGCAAAATAACTAATTTGAGTGAAATTTCACAGATGTAGGTTTTATAAGGCTTTCACAGAATGTGCTTCATTCACGTTTCCCAAGATTTGTCACCTCTTCATTTTTCAAACTTTTGGCCATTCTCCTGAATTAAAAGATCCAAATTTTCTGCACATTTCCACCCACCAACATACGTACTTTTACATCTGTTCATCTTTAGCTGATTTGCAGACTGACACTAGGCAAGCATAGAAGTGAATAGTTTATCAGTGTGAACTTAAGAATGTAAAGCCATGGAAGAGTGTAGAGCTGTATTACAGTGCACCCTCATTTAGCCAAATGATATGTGCAACAAACAGTTTGGAAAAACAATACTTTGGGTAACCCAGCGGATTGTTTCTATAAGCTTATCTGTAATTGAGCTTGTGTTCCCGAATGGGTAGTAAAAGATAAACAGAATTTTCCTGTGAGATAGTGTTGATATCCCGATCAAACCATTCATAAAGTTACAAAGTAGATAAGCTATGTTCGCCTAAAGTTTTGGAGCACCACACTTGTCAACTCTCCATTTTAGTCTAGTTTGTTGGTAGTTTTAAGGTCTTTCTGGCAGACCTAGAATGTGGGAATTACATATATCTTCCCCTCCTTCCCCCAGAAAGTATTATGCAAGGAGCAGACTCTGCTAAGCATATGCTTTCCTCACACCTATTTTTATAAATGCACCTTATAAGTAGAGGTTGGTTCAAACCAACACCGTGGATCCAACAGTCAATACCTTCCTGCTTCCTGCACACATGCCAAACTTTGGGTATTTGGTCAGGATTTCAACTCTGTGGCTGGGCCCTGTTTCTATAATGCATTGAAGCAAAATCTCAGATCACCTTTGAACTAGGCAGAAGTTCTATTCTGGATTTTGTAGCTTTGGGCCTATGTTCTAGTGAGAGATACTGTTGTATCTTGTATGATCATACAAGATGGTTAATTATTTGGGCACAGGTTTCAAAACTGAGCCCAAGGGCTTAAATGTGAATATTCTGTGGAAGAAAACAATAATGTGAGATGCTCAATGTGTTGTACATTAATTTACATTAAATAAAAAGCCTAGTTATAATTAATACATTTGTGTCTAATATTGCAATTCCGCATGTCAGATTTACAACTTGAGCTGAATAATTAGACAAAGAGGTTTCTTCCCCACGGGCTTGTCAAACCTTTTCAGAAGTGATCTATTTTATACAAAGTTTTAATACTGACTTTTGTCTTGACAGACAGATTTACATTTCAAGTATTTCAAAGCAACTCCATCCGAATTGCTTGAATTCTTCATCCATCTATCATTCAGCTAATCTCTTTGCTTTTCCCCTTTTACTGAATGTGCTTAGTGTTCTTTTGTTGAGAGCATTGTTTTTCAGACTGTGCTAACGCATCTTTAATCATACCTCGCCTCTTTCTTATGCATTTGTCTTATAGTTCTAGGTGGAATTGCCTCTTCAGATTTTTCCTCTTTCAGTGGCACATTCAGACTCAAATTGTTATGCTCAATAGTGCCATTGTCACGTTATAACAGGGAAAATGCTTCATCATGTGTTGCTGAACAAGATGAAATCTTCACTAAGGAGCTGAGGGATCATGTTTGAGAAAAACATTCATTTTTATGCACCAAGTTATTACTGTGGAAAAGGAGATATTAAGGCCGTCACAGTATTTTCAACCTCTAATACTAGTGGAGTTTCTTGAATGATTGTGGTTCCTGAGATTTTAGTTTTTAATGTATTTGGATACAGACTTTTAAAGAGCTGTTGAAATGGTCGCCTTGTATCCAGCATGTTATTTATCCTGCATCTAACAAACTGACCAACAAACAAACATTGTCTTTAAAATGTTACTTCTGTATATGCTGTAATGTACTTCTGTATATGCTGATTAACAAAGACCATCCAACTACAGAGGATAATTTTTAAACCTTGCTGCTAATTTAAGTATGATATGGAGCAGTCTGAGCGTTCAGATAATTGCATAAGGTTAAGCAAAGACATATGTGTACTGTTGGATTGTTAATCAGCAGCCCAATATTTTATTTATATGCTGGCTGGAAAAAGAAAAGCGGGTTTAACTGAAAGATGCACTTCACACCAGGGCACAGAGACTATATTGGGATATATGGGGGGAAAAATCTAACTCCAAATAGAAGATGAATTAGGGCAGTTTTTACAAGGTAGCAAGGCAAAAACCCACATTGATTTACCTTGTCAAGATAGGTTTTAACTTTCTTTCCAAAGCTGTTTACATTGAAGATTTGCTCCTTCACAGCCCTTCTGCGTGTTCTTGTGGAACAAAAGCTGAATTTGTGATACCGCAATCGTTTGTATGATGTCATGAGCATGTGACTGATGACTTCATTATGTGATCAATAAGATGATGAAGGTCAGAGGTAGAAAATGCCCATTAAGGGCCTCATGCTCCCTTTATATGGGGGTGGAGGGGTTGGTTTGCCCTATTGCAGAAAGTGGCATGGAGGTTTAGCTCCCAAACAAAAGGATTTGAGACTCTACCAGAGCAGTGGTTCCCAAACTGGGGTTCGTGAACCCCTGGGGATTCATGAAATGTTACAGGGGGTTCTCGGGGAAAAAAAATCCCTAATGGCGGACAGAGCTGTCCCTAGGAACCCTGGGCAGCACGGGGCCAGGACCCCAGAGGCCCTGGGCTTCCAAGAGCTAAGCAGATCAAAGCCAACATATCTATCACAGTGAGCAGATTTAAACTTCAGGACTCCTTATAAGAAATGGAAAGGGAGATGGATATTTTTTGAAGTGTTTTAAATTAAATAGGCAGCTAGTGTTGTTCTTTAAATTATTATGAAGAACAAGTTGTTTGCCTGGACTGCTCAAGACCTGAATGCTTGTGTAGGAGGAACTCTTTGAGTTAGCTTCTTAAATACCTTCACGCTGTTTCACATCTGATACTCCTTGATGAAACATAGGAGCCTTGTCTTGTAACAGGCTTATTCAAAGTGATACAAGCTATGAAAGTGAGATCTTGGAAGAGTGTTGCTGTTTTCATAATGTAATAAAAATACAGTGATAAATAATAATGAATAATTAATAGTAAATAGTGTGTAATAAGCATGTCATAAAAACAAATTTATATTTCCAAGATCACTGCTTTTATAATTTATACTTGGGTAAAGGAGAAAATCCCTGGAAATATTCATTTTTAGGAGGGGGTTTGCGAGACTTGACATTTTAGTGAAAGGGGTTCACAGGTTGTTAAAGTTTGGGAACCACTGGTCTAGAGGGAAGGACCATCTGCTCAGAAACAGTGATTCCATGCACCCATCTGAGCTGACATTCTCTCTCTTACACACTCTCTGCAGTGCATATGTAGCACAGCTCTGAAAGGAGCTGTGCTGCTGGGGGCTCCCCAGCTAGCTAATGCCTACAGAGCCCTCAGCCCCCAGGGACTGACTTACAGCATACAGGGGCATCCCGTGCGAATAAAGCTCAGAACAGTAACAGCATTGCCTTGTTTCACTTTGTCATGGGCTTGCAGGAAGAGAGGAAACAGTGATGCTATGGACAGAGGCCATCCGTCTTCTTGTCCTCCCTCTTCCCAGCCAGAGATCTGGATCATCACAGGGGTGCATTTTCAAATGTCTGGCATGGGATGGGCCTGCCATAGAACTATCTGCCCCATTCTGTGCTCTGCTAAGACATTATCCACTGACTGTGCTCCCCTCCATCCACAGGAGTGAAAAGGAATGTTTGGCCCTGACATACAGATCGATTCAATAAATACAAAGGGGAACACACAATAACACTGGACAAGTGAATGTCCTTTGTTATAAATTTCCTTTCTGTTTTTCCAACCGTTCTCTCCAGTAGATAAGCCCCCTTTAAAGAGGACATTGCTGTAAGGGATATTCATAATCTAACAAAAGAAGTGGTAGCAAGTCTATTGATGTAGAGAATACATCTGTGGACCGGTGGCATGCTACCAAAAAAACACAAAACAGAACTTCCTGGAAATTCATCGCCAGGTAAATCAGTGGACCTAAAGCTCCATTGTTCCAGCACAGCTAGTAAGACATTATGAATTACCTCTCAGGTTATCTGCCAGTTTAACCATAAAAAAAGTATCAGAGGGTAGCCGTGTTAGTCTGGATCTGTAAAAGCAGCAAAGAATCCTGTGGCACCTTATAGACTAACAGACGTTTTGGAGCATGAGCTTTCGTGGGTGAATACCCACTTCCTCAGATGCATGTAATGGAAATATCCAGGGGCAGGTATATATATGTGTGCTAGCAAGCAAGCTAGAGATAACGAGCTCAATTCAATCAGGGAGGATGAGGCCCTGTTCTAGCAGTTGAGGTGTGAAAACCAAGAGAGGAGAAACTGGTTCTGTAATTGGCAAGCCATTCACAGTCTTTGTTCAATCCTGAGCTGATGGTGTCAAATTTGCAGATGAACTGAAGCTCAGCAGTTTCTCTTTGAAGTCTGGTCCTGAAGTTTTTTTGCTGCAGGATGGCCACCTTAAGGTCTGCTATAGTGTGGCCAGGGAGGTTGAAGTGCTCTCCTACAGGTTTTTGTATATTGCCATTCCTAATGTCTGATTTGTGTCCATTTATCCTTTTCCTTAGAGACTGTCCAGTTTGGCCGATGTACATAGCAGAGGGGCATTGCTGGCATATGATGGCGTATATTACATTGGTGGATGTGCAGGTGAATGAACCAGTGATGGTGTGGCTGATCTGGTTAGGTCCTGTGATGGTGTCGCTGGTGTAGATATGTGGGCAGAGTTGGCATCGAGGTTTGTAACAGGACTCCACTGGCCATCACATACAGCCCCCAGCTAAAACCCCTCCAACGCATCATCAAGGATCTACAACCCATCCTGGACAATGATCCCACACTTTCACAGGCCTTGGGTGGCAGGCCAATCCTTGCCCACAGACAACCTGCCAACCTGAAACATATTCTCACCAGTAACTACACACCACACCATAATAACTCTAACTCAGGAACCAATCCATGCAACAAACCTCGATGCCAACTCTGCCCACATATCTACACCAGCGACACCATCACAGGACCTAACCAGATCAGCCACACCATCACTGGTTCATTCACCTGCACATCCACCAATGTAATATACGCCATCATATGCCAGCAATGCCCCTCTGCTATGTACATCGGCCAAACTGGACAGTCTCTAAGGAAAAGGATAAATGGACACAAATCAGACATTAGGAATGGCAATATACAAAAACCTGTAGGAGAGCACTTCAACCTCCCTGGCCACACTATAGCAGACCTTAAGGTGGCCATCCTGCAGCAAAAAAACTTCAGGACCAGACTTCAAAGAGAAACTGCTGAGCTTCAGTTCATCTGCAAATTTGACACCATCAGCTCAGGATTGAACAAAGACTGTGAATGGCTTGCCAATTACAGAACCAGTTTCTCCTCTCTTGGTTTTCACACCTCAACTGCTAGAACAGGGCCTCATCCTCCCTGATTGAATTGACCTCGTTATCTCTAGCTTGCTTGCTAGCACACATATATATACCTGCCCCTGGATATTTCCATTACATGCATCTGAGGAAGTGGGTATTCACCCACGAAAGCTCATGCTCCAAAACGTCTGTTAGTCTATAAGGTGCCACAGGATTCTTTGCTGCTTTTATAAAAAAAGTAGTAATGAAATATATTTTGATTATGGGCAAGATTTGAAGAGCCTTTTATGAGTCAAAAAAGGGTCAGCAAACTCATTTTGACTTATTTGGAAATTCATTTAATTCAGAGAATGCTTTTCTCCCTGTTAGGAGGCATAGCGCTGGTTAGATTTTATTTGCCTGGTAGACCGGCTGTGCGCTTGAACAGGAGTCTAAACCTTTTATGTAGAACTCGCAAAAGAAATATTCAGCTCGAGTTCATCTGTTCTGTAATCCTCCTTTGGTGCATAGAGGAGCAAACTTTACAAAGTCTCCCAACAGTTTCTAAAAACTAAAATCCTTTTGAATTTCTGGAGACTGAAATTCTCTGTTTAGCTGCAGAACAGGTATCAATACAACTGGGGCAACAGCAAAGCAAGCTTCACCATGCTATATGCCTCAGCCCTGACTTAGAGAGACAGTAGTATGTCCCTCCCACTAGAGAAGAGTCCTTATTGAAACTATTGGACAATGAGTCATCTCTTTAGTTCTTCCTGACTCACTTCCAAAATAATTAATCATGCTCTGTGTTGCCTAGTATCACCACACAGGGTCTCCCTATATCCTGGCCTGGCCTATGCTGTCTTGAAATGAATTCTGGTGAGAGGATCTGCGTTCTCATTCAGTTCTAGGCCTTTCTGCTTGAAACTGCCAGTAGTGGTGTAAGTTGCCGTTGGGGTGGCAATCCTGATGTTGAGATCATCCTCTGGAAAATTGACCCCTTCAAACAAATACTGTTTTGTAGAACAGAAGCCCTTTGCTCACCCAGGCATCGGAGAGCATTTTATTTCTCCTCTGTTATTCTCTAGGCCATTAATTTACCCCAAACTCTTCTCGTAGCTGCTGGGGCCACACCTGATAGGATCTAGGACTACTGCAATTGCTGGTCCTTTGCTAAAATTGGTTACTAGTGAGCAACCATGGAAGACTCCTGTGGATACTTTCTATCCTTCTTCCATTAGACCATTTTGAATCTGTACAATGTACAACAGCTTACACTTTAGACCTCCTTTTCCTGTTGGTTTTCATGGCTTTGGTACGGAGGCAACAGAGGAGGAGAATTCATCTGCCAGTTTTAGATTGTTTCCAGGAGAGCTCATTTCCCATACTTGCTGCATATTTATGATCTGCTGAAGGTCAGTCAGAAAAGACAATGGTTTGTAAGATGTCACGTCCCTCTTCAACTGTGTCAGAAGTGGAAAGCAAGAGCACAGAAAGGACTGTAAACCAAACTGAGACAGTACTATAGATACCTGCTGGGCACAGAAGGCTCTAGCTTGATGCCTCGATAAAATACAGTAGAACCTCTGAGCTACAAACATGTTGGGAATGGAAGTTATTTGTAACTGAAATGTTCATAACTTTGAACAAAATGTTATGATTGTTCTTTCAAAAGTTTACAACTGAACATTGACTTATTACAGCTTTGAAACTTTATTATGCAGAAGAAAAATGCTGCTTTCCTTTAATATTTCAAACAGTACTTGTACTGTATTTGCTTTTATTTTTTTTAATTTGGTAGTCTCTGCTGCTGCCTGATTGTGTACTTGTAGTTCCAAACGAGGTGTGTGGTTGACTGGTCAGTTCATAACTCTGGTGTTCATAACTCTGAGGTTCTACTGTACCTTGATAAAATTCACTGTTTCATTCCTGCTTCGTTAATATTTACTGACATGCTCAACTGCAGCTGGCAATAGATATGTAACACTGGCAAAAGGTCAGCTGGGATTTTAATGGCTGATTATAGGCAGCAGCTCTAGCCATCTGGAACTGTATGATTCAGCAGGAGACATGTCCTCTGCATATGGATGAAAGTTGCTTTGTTATCAAATCACTGAACACCAGATTGACTTCACCTGCCTACCTTCACTCCTGAATTGGTATTGAAATGGGCAGGGCTTAGTAAGAGAAAAGATGTACCAGGGATCAAGTACAGGAAAGCAAAAGTGAAATATCCTTGAACAGCTGTCTAAGTGCATGGCCTTGAAAGTTGTAGTCAATGGGGATTAAAGGGTACCCCACGCTCCCAAAACGAGGCCCTTGGTGACCTGAGGTTAAAGACTGGAGAGTGTGTTTTTCTCTTTTAAATCCCCAAGCAATATGCATGCAGTGTCTTAGTCATCTCCAAGTCAACTCATGGCAGATGATATATGATAAGATTGAAGTTTAATATTGTGTCCATTTGGTCTATATAATTGCAAGATACAAGAGTCTAGATTTTTGTACTTGGAAAACATATTTCCCAATGGTGAAAGCAAATGTCCAAAGCTGTGGACATTTTCCATAATAGTTTCAACACAAGTTCTTTTCTGCTGTTGAAATACTTTGGAGGATGGTAAAACAATTCCATGATCACTCCCTAAATTAACTTTTTTTTTTTTTTAAGAATGATTAGCAAGTTGGATACCAAGGCCTTCAGCTGAGATCTCAACTAGTGATCTGGCATAAGTTTAGATGTTTTTGCTAAAATCCAAAAATAAAAAAATTCACACACTTATTTAACAAAGTAGATGTTGGATGGGATGGGAACTGAGTTACTGCAGAGAATTCCTTTTTGGGTGCTGGCTGGTGAGTCTTGCCCACATGCTCAGGGTTTAGCTGATCGCCATATTTGGGGTCGGGAAGGAATTTTCCTCCAGGGCGGATTGGCAGGGGCCCTGGAGGTTTTTCGCCTTCCTCTGCAGCGTGGGGCATGGGTCACTTGCTGGTGGATTCTCTGCAGTTTGAGGTCTTCAAACCAGTTTTGAGGATTTCAATAACTCAGTCCTGGATTAGGGGTTGTATAAAAGTGGATGGGTAGAGTTCTGTGGCCTGCCTTGTGCAGGAGGTCAGACTAGATGATCATATTGGTCCCTTCTGACCTATGAGTCTATGAGTTGAAATCTGTTTGGGTGTACCTGTACTCTCCTTATTAATGGATATTCAGACAGCTCCAGGTGACACAGATGCAGTTGTTCACATCTGCCCTGCCAGATGTTGGTACTTTGCTTGACGAGTTCCCATGTGATGTATTGGGAGTGGTGACTGTGCAATTGCAAAGCTGATATAATAAGAGCAGAGTCAGCATATGTAATTAGCAACTGATGAAGACCCATTTGAAAATTGGGATATTTCCAGCTGAACTAGAATGCCTAATGGCTGTTCCCTTCCAAAAGGCTTGGGAGCCAACTGTGCTTCTAGTAGACTTAGTCAATAGTTTCATTCTTTCCTTTCTTTGGGACATCCTCTGGGGCTGTATTGGACAATTGCTCTTCTCTTGTATGGGGGTTTTATGGAATTCAATCTAGTTGTTTGCTCAATGAGGGTTAGTGGGAAGATATGGGCTGTGATGTCTTCAATGTACAGGTGACCCCTTACTTTAGATCTTCCTTTCAGCCAGCCTGCCCGGTGCAGAATAATGACTTATCTGGTGCCTAATAAAGTTTGGGGCACAGATAAGAACTATTTGATGGATACTTGGTCCAGATAAGATGGAAGTCATGTTAGACAGATGGCCCATGCAAAAGAATAATGAAGACATGGACCAGAACGTTGAGAGGTGAGAGAGAGATTTTGCAGATGATGTAAGCAAAGAAGCAAGATATCTAAGCAAGACCCTCAGCAACGGGTGGAAAAAAGGAATGGGAAGGAGAGGCTGAGCAGGGATTTAAAACCCAAGAGCAGTATGTGGGGATGGCAGGTGAGGGAGGAGATGAGGGAAGAGAAGTCAAGTCGCTTGGCCAGGAATTAGCATGTTTGAAAAATCGTGACAGGAGGGGTGTGTGTGTGTGTGTAGGGGGGAAGGATAGATGCCTCTATAAAACAAAGCCCCGAATACTGGGACTGTCCCTATAAAATTGGGACATCTGGTCACCCTACCGGGAACAAATAGCAGAGTTGACATGGAAGGATGAATGTACAGAGGAGGAAGTTGGAATAGTCATGAGACTTCATCCAGGGGCAATGAGTCGAGCGAGAGCAGTAACGGAATGGAAGGAAGGGGTGATCGGGCAGTTAAGCTGCAGGGTGAAGAGTTAGTGAGCAGCACAGATATTGGAAGGAGCATGGGGAATAGTGGTAGCATTGTCAGGATGCTGCAATGAGAGCCTTAGCTAGAGGCAGCAGGAGACTAAAGACTCTTTTGGAAGAGCAGGTTCACGTATAGGTCCCCGCCAGAAGCAAGCTGCAGGTGTCAGTGACCAGGCTGGTGCGTTTGATGTCCCGGGGTGGCTCTTTAGTGATGGGAAGGGGAATGGACAAGGGCAGATCAGGCATGCCAAGCTCACTCCGATGCTGTCTGGTTAGTTAGCTGGAGATTGAAGGCTGTTCTGGGCAGAGTCTCTTTGCAGTCTGCACCTGAAAAAACTGCAGCATGGAGCCGCAAGGGCCATGAGGGAGGAGGATGCTGAAACTCACCGTCCGTATCCAGAGTGATTCTTGAGGGAGGGGGACAGAGGATGGAATGCAAGGTGGCCTAGTTCACCTTCTTAATGGCCTGTGTGGAGGAGACAGGAGTGCTATACCCAGTGGCCATGTTCGGGTTGGGATAAGTTCACTTTACCTGATTGAAGCTCCCCTGCTCTTTCAGCTGGGTAAGGCATCCTTTAATCCCCATAGGAAACATTTAGCAACATACATGTTATGTTAATCATCTTAAATATAACCTAGAGAACGTCAAAACGGGTGAGCTAAATGAGTGTTGTAGGTCCCAGCGATGGTGAGCCTAATGACCCGGGAACAGGCTACTGATGGGGATTCACAAAGGACTTGGCTTGTTTGCGAATCAGGATTAGAATATACAGGCTATTAGCCACTTATTTCCAATGCAGACAGCACCACATCAGCATGTCTTCTCCTATCAAAAGGCATCAATCAGTCACCAGAAAGCCCTGCTTGATAGCAAACTAGGCCATAAATAATGCCCTCTACCAAAGCACAGGAAGCCCTCAAACTGATGAGAACAAAACAATACAAAACTATTAATTGCCTCTTTAGGAATATAAAACCAGTCTGCTGCTCAGAGCAATGTTAGCTGTTTAGGATCTTTTGTTGCTAATGACCACTGGATTCTGAGGGGCTGGAGTTGCCTTCCCAATTATTTAAGAACCTGAAGCAGTCTCTGAGTGGTGGTTATTAAAAAGAAAATCAAAGCAATGTGCTATATTGTACATTAAAATGATTGTTTTATGGCACTGTGTTTTTATGTAATTTAACATTTAGGAAACTAAAGACAAATTAGAAAAATTCTATTTCCCCCTCCTATTTCCAAGGTTATCTTACCAAGTCAAAAATATGTTGGTTACCATTTTATGCAGATCTTGAAGGAGCTTTTCCACAGGGGAAAAAAGGGAATTTAATATTCCCTTATTACTCTTTAGGAGCCATGTTCAATTTTTAAGTAGAGCTTGGCCTACCACAAAGCCTACCCAATGCTGAGGAACCTGTACGGGTGGACAAATAAACAAAACGCTGGCTGAGGAGCACAACTACTGGTGCTATTTAGCTGGTTGAATATCAGCCGAGGAGTATTTGGCTGTTGAATATTCACCTGTCCCTGGTTCCTGGCAGTTGCTGCCCCACTGAGCTAGGTTCATCTTATGACTGGAGGCCCTGAGCTCCTCACATCACTTCCCTAGAGCCATTTCCTAGAGAAGGGAGGTAGGAAGTGGCCTTGAGTCCACCCTTTCCCTTTCAAGGTGGGAGCTAGCTAGCTCTCTCATCCCCATTTTTTCCCCAGGGTATAGTGTGATGGTTCTTAGGGGTACCTAGGGCTGTGAGGAATCTCACTACCCTCTGTCTTTAGTGTGAGGAGGCCTCACTTGTGCCTGCCATGGGTCAGCTCCCAAACTGCACTGGTCACGCACAATACAAATACTCCCTTCTTGGCCTCATGGGCCCTGCTGTCTCTCTGGAGGTCAGTGATTGGCACATTCCAACCCTCAAGCTCTCCAAGTGTCTCCCTGGAGTTACCAGCTCCAAGCCACTAAACAGTCTCAGAATCCACAGATTCACTGCTTCCAAAGATGCAGAACATGCCAGCTTACCAGATCCATCACAGACCACCGCTCCGCTTAACTCTCAGTACCTAGATGTGTTTCAAGTAAAATTACATACATGTTTAACATGCTTATAGATTCGAGTAACAGTAAGTAGAAGTACTGGAAATAAATGGTTATCTATAAAATCCTAATAGGCATTCTAGAGGCTTAATTAACAAGATACTCTCATGTCTAACCAAATATTGCTTACCCAAAATCTTTGCAGCACTTTACAGCCAGGTTGGCTGTGACGCCCCTTTCATGAGACAAACTCCCATCTTGCCTCACACATGAAGGATTCCATGTTTCCTTGGACCCTGATATATACCATAATAGTCCTGTGTCTTTATTCATAAACAAAACCTCTGCTCTTTGTTTCATCTTATAGGTTTAATCTTGTAGATTCCTCAGTCTCTTATTTCGCTTGTGGTTCAGTATGCAAACAGGCCTAAGCTGTGAGGCATACAATACACACAAGGCCAGGAAGGGAGATAGATGTCTGTTACCTCCTTCCTGAAAGGAACATTCTGGAGGTATGGCACCTCGAGGTGACCTGCCTTAACTCCAAGATCTTAATAATACTATTTACTGTATAGGTACATAACTCCTTAAACATTATCCTTATTTACATTTCACAATGATTATAATGACTCTACTGGCTCTTGGTAAAAACATCCCATGCCCCCCTTCAGTGAACTATTGTGCATATATCTGAGTTGGGGATCCCTGCACCCTGCCCGTGCCCTCTGCCATTTGGATTAAGGGGTCTGTGGATCACAGAGGAGCAGCAAGAAAGGCCTGCATACCCTCTCATCCACAGAAAGGTCTTGAGAAGAATGGCTGCTGCCTTCTCCCTGATTTTTCATAGCTGCAGGTTCGGAGGAGGGGGACTCTGTTATATTAATTTAGATGGAATATATGGGCCCAAAGAGTCCAAAGGTGTTAGTGTGACCCTAACTGTCCAACATTTAAGCACATGAGTAAGGGGCATTGGCTTCAGTGGGCAACTTAAACAAAGCTATTCACCGGTGTAAGAGTTTGCAGGATCAGGCCCTTAGTAATTACAGTTTGGCACACAGACAATAGACACAGTTGGTAAATGAACAGGGAAATATGAATCTTTATATTTTAATTCCTGCTTTCAACCTTTTATTTGACATTGAAAGATAGTGTCCTTTATTCTAACCTCCACAGTGGAGCCCCTCCACAGCATTACGCAACGACAAACTTCAGTCCTTAAGTCTGCTAAGATACACAGGCTGACTGGATGTGGAACTGGATTTTTCTGAACTGATCGTCATTTACACCACCATCACCGTAACACAGCAGAAATGTCCATTGATCACACTGAGCGCTTGATGAAAAGCTTTTTGTGCTTAAAAAAAAAAAAGTCAAAGGATTCTTCTATGAGAATAAAAGTGGGAAACATCTCTGAGATAGCTGGGGCAGCCTCTTGGCTGGTGTGAAAGTTTTATAGTTACAGCACCACTTCCACAGTTGTCCCATGTGTTTCAGGATTCATGTATGTGGGGGAGGGGAGCCCAAAGTAGTTACTCCATACTGCTCTTTTGTGGACACTCTTACTCCACACAGAGAGTGCCTTTCTCTGCTTAAGTTTAATATGCTGCTAAAACACCCAAAGGCACTCTTTGTGCAGAATAAGAGCATCCACAGGGATGTTGCTGGGGAGCGGCTAGTGCATTTGAAATCCAAGCTTACTGTTAACTTATTTCTTTGTGTAGTTAAGCCCTTAGAGATCTTTGTTCTGAATCTACTGAAATCTGGGTGTTTTTAGTTCCTGTAGATTCCATCCTCATGTAGTAATGGTCTTTCTAGACGCAAGGATTCTCAACCTGCCTTTTGCAAATAGATATCAGAGGTGCAACCACCAATGTTTTGAACAGGTGAGACCTGAGTGCAAAAATCCAGTGTTTAATTAAAATGTAGTTAAACATCCGGTTGGTTGGTATATAATGTTATAGAGGAAGGTGCTCTTGGTTTGAGAGGAGTCTGCCCTGGGGTTGTTGGGGGATAGAAAATAATGAGAACAATTGGTCTGGATAAACATTTGCCACTGAAAGATATTGCTTTAACTAAGGCTGTGCAAAGTGAGCTGTGTGGGACTTTAAAACTAGCTATCAGAGCTTTACCTGTAACCACTTAGCCAGGCTGCTTCACTGCAGTGTGGATCATACGTCACATGAGAGTTCATCTCTACAAAAATGGGGAGTGGATGGAACAGCAACTTTCCTGCTCTGTTTGTGAAGCATCAGCTAGAATAAAAGTGGCTGGCATTGCACCTGAAGGAGCGTTGGTAGTCACCCCACGTCCAAATGAATAATTAGCTGGAATAATTACCAGCCTGAAGATGAATTCACACACTGTTTTGCCTGTGATGGTATCAAGGATAACAGGTGTTGAGAGTGCCTTGCAGGGACAAAGATTAAAGAATATTTCATTGTCTGGATTCCTTTAGGCAGAAAAGTCTTGTGTTTTATCCTGTCATGCACAGAAAGGTCTAAACAGCGTTTCGTTCTCCTCGTGCTCTGGCAGTTTTGAAGCTGAATTTTTGACAGAGAGTGAATATTGTTTAATCTGGCAGAAGGGTCTGTCCTTGAGAATTCAGCAACTCTCTCTCTGTCTGCACTCAGCCTGATGCCTTTCCAGAGGCCCATGTAAAAGTGCATTTAGGGATGCCACAAGAGATAGTCCACAATAAGTCTTCCATTTATTGAGGTTTAGATTAATTAGGAAGTAGGTATTTGAACAGTTACTTCACTTAGAGACCTGCTGATGGAATATTGAGCATGTTTCAGACTCATTGTTTCAATATTTGTAAAGAAATATTGTGATGAATTTTAATGAGAGTGCTTCATATTCTGTTTCCTGGTGGCCACTGTTATACTTTTTGCTGTGTATTACAGTAATGCCTGGAGGCCAGGGCCGCCTCATGCTAAGCACCTATACAAACATATAACAGAGAGAGAGTCCCTGCCATGAGGAGCTTAGAATTATTTCCTTACACATATAGTACAGGGGGCTGTTTCAGAGACACTGAACTCTATGCACAGACTCAGCTGGAGGTGCTGCTGGCCCAAATATCATGGAACCATTTTAATCATTATTAAACTAATTGCCATCTCTAAACCAGGGAGCTGTGGACACAGAACCTCCCAGGGCTCCTGCTGGAGTTGAGTGTATGCATGTTACTGGTCAGAATACAGGTCAGTGCCTGTGTAAGCTACAGTTGATCCTCTGACTAAGATTAGGTGAACTTTGTGAAGCTTGGGGAAACCTCTGAAACTATTCTTTGGGGTTTGTGATTTGTGTGCTTGAACCTTTTCCCTATTCCACTTTTTCCACCATTCCCCTGTAAGGGTGTTCAGACATAGCTAGAGAAATGTTTAAGTGAAAACTTGTGCTATATGTTAATGACAGAAGAGCCTTCTTCCTCCCTTGAAAACCTAGATTAGTCCAAGTGGGTGCTCTCCATTCAATACCTATAACATTTCCCTCCCCACCACCTGGTCCTTCATATTTTTTTTTCACTTTATCTGCTCTGCTCTATTTTTCAATTGATTAGTTTCTTCCCACCCCCTTTTTTCAGGCTCTCCTTAGCCACTTGTAAACCTAAAAAAACTTAACCCACAGAGTTCAAGCAGGTTTGAAATTGGGCAGTTCACCCCTCCATTATTCTTAGGTATGGTAATAAATTAGCTGGTATCGAATTACTCATCTTAATCACAGATGACCTAACATTCCCAGATTCAAAGGCCTGGTCTACACTACGTGTTTAAACCTAATTTTGCAGCGTTAAACCGAATTAACCCTGCACCTGTCCACACAACAAGGCCCTTTATATCGATATAAAGGGCTCTTTAAACTGGTTTCTGTACTCCTCCCTAAAGAGGGGAGTAGCACTGAAATCAGTTTTGCCATGTCGGATTAGGGTTAGTGTGGCCGCAATTCGACGGTATTGGCCTCTGGGCGGTATCCTACAGTGCACCATTGTGACCGCTCTGGAAAGCAATCTGAACTCAGATGCACTGGCCAGGTTGACAAGAAAAGCCCCGCGAACTTTTGAATTGCATTTCCCGTTTGCCCAGTGTGGATCTCTCATCAGCACGGGTGGCAATGCAGTCCCAAATCCAAAAAGAGCTCCAGCATGGGCCGTACGGGAGATTCATAGATTCATAGATTCTAGGACTGGAAGGGACCTCGAGAGGTCATCGAGTCCAGTCCCCTGCCCTCATGGCAGGACCAAATACTGTCTAGACCATCCCTAATAGACATTTATCTAACCTACTCTTAAATATCTCCAGAGATGGAGATTCCACAACTTCCCTAGGCAATCTATTCCAGTGTTTAACTACCCTGACAGTTAGGAACTTTTTCCTAATGTCCAACCTAAATCTCCCTTGCTGCAGTTTAAGCCCATTGCTTCTGGTTCGATCATTGGAGGCTAAGGTGAACAAGTTTTCTCCCTCCTCCTGATGACACCCTTTTAGATACCTGAAAACTGCTATCATGTCCCCTCTCAGTCTTCTCTTTTCCAAACTAAATAAACCCAATTCCTTCAGCCTTCCTTCATAGGTCATGTTCTCAAGACCTTTAATCATTCTTGTTGCTCTTCTCTGGACCTTCTCCAATTTCTCCACATCTTTCTTGAAATGCGGTGCCCAGAACTGGACACAATACTCCAGTTGAGGCCTAACCAGCGCAGAGTAAAGCGGAAGAATGACTTCTTGTGTCTTGTTTACAACACACCTGTTAATGCATCCCAGAATCACGTTTGCTTTTTTTGCAACAGTATCACACTGTTCCCTCATATTAAGCTTGTGGTCCACTATGACCCCTAGATCTCTTTCTGCCATACTCCTTCCTAGACAGTCTCTTCCCATTCTGTATGTGTGAAACTGATTGTTCCTTCCTAGGTGGAGCACTTTGCATTTATCTTTATTGAACTTCATCCTGTTTACCTCAGACCATTTCTCCAATTTGTCCAGATCATTTTGAATTTTGACCCTGTCCTCCAGAGCAGTTGCAATCCCTCCCAGTTTGGTATCGTCCGCAAACTTAATAAGCGTACTTTCTATGCCAACATCTAAATCGTTGATGAAGATATTGAACAGAACCGGTCCCAAAACAGACCCCTGCGGAACCCCACTTGTTATACCTTTCCAGCAGGATTGGGAGCCATTAACAACTACTCTCTGAGTACGGTTATCCAGCCAGTTATGCACCCACCTTATAGTAGCCCCATCTAAATTGTACTTTCCTAGCTTATCTATAAGAATCTCATGCGAAACTGTATCAAATGCCTTACTAAAGTCTAGGTATATCACATCCACCGCTTCTCCCTTATCCACAAGGCTCGTTATCCTATCAAAGAACGTTATCAGATTAGTTTGACACGATTTGTTCTTTACAAATCCATGCTGGCTATTCCCTATCACCTTACCACCTTCCAAGTGTTTGCAGATGATTTCTTTGATTACCTGCTCCATTATCTTCCCTGGCACAGAAGTTAAACTAACTGGTCTGTAGTTTCCTGGGTTGTTTTTATTTCCCTTTTTATAGATGGCCACTATATTTGCCCCCTTCCAGTCTTCTGGAATCTCCCCCGTCTCCCATGATTTCCCAAAGATAATAGCTAGAGGCTCAGATACCTCCTCTATTAACTCCTTGAGTATTCTAGGATGCATTTCATCAGGCCCTGGTGACTTGCAGGCATCTAACTTTTCTAAGTGCTTTTTTACTTGCTCTTTCCTTATTTTCTCTTCTAAACCTATCCTCTTCCCGTAAGCATTCACTATACTAGACATTCCTTCAGACTTCTCAGTGAAGACCGAAACAAAGAAGTCATTAAGCATCTCTGCCATTTCCAAGTCTCCCGTTACTGTTACCCCCTCCTCATTGAGCAGTGGGCCTACCCTGTCCTTAGTCTTCCTCTTGCTTCTAATGTATTGATAAAAAGTCTTCTTGTTTCCCTTTATTCCCATAGCTAGTTTGAGTTCATTTTGTGCCTTTGCTTTTCTAATCTTGCCTCTGCATTCCTGTGTTATTTGCCTATATTCATCCTTCGTGATCTGACCTAGTTTCCATTTTTTATATGCCGCCTTTTTATTTTGTAGGTCACGCAAGATCTCAAGGGTAAGCCAAGGTGGTCTTTTGCCACATTTTCTATCTTTCCTAACCATCGGAATAACTTGCTTCTGGGCCCTTAATAGCGTCCCTTTGAAAAACTGCCAACTTTCCTCAGTTGTTTTTCCCCTCAGTCTTAATTCCCATGGGACCTTGCCTATCAGCTCTCTGAGCTTACCAAAATCCGCCTTCCTGAAATCCATTGTCTCTATTCTGCTGTACTCCTTTCTACCCTTCCTTAGAATCGCAAATTCTATGATTTCATGATCACTTTCACCCAAGCTTCCTTCTACTTTTAAATTCTCAACAAGTTCCTCCCTGTTGGTTAAAATCAAGTCTAGAACAGCTTCCCCCCTAGTAGCTTTTTCAATTTTCTGAAATAAAAAGTTGTCTGCAATACAGTCCAGGAACTTATTGGATAGTCTGTGCCCCGCGGTGTTATTTTCCCAACATATATCTGGATAGTTGAAGTCCCCCATCACCACCAAATCTTGGGCTTTGGATGATATTGTTAGTTGTTTGAAAAAAGCCTCATCCACCTCTTCCGCCTGATTAGGTGGCCTGTAGTAGACTCCCAGCACGACATCACCTGTGTTTTTTACCCCTTTTAGCCTAACCCAGAGACTCTCCACCCTTCCGTCTCCTATGTCCATCTCCACCTCAGTCCAAGTGTGTACATTTTTAATATATAAGGCAACACCCCCTCCCTTTTTCCCCTGTCTATCCTTCCTGAGCAAACTATACCCATCCACACCAACATTCCAGTCGTGCGTATTATCCCACCAAGTTTCAGTAATGCCAATAATGTCATAGTTGTATTTATTTATTAGCACTTCCAGTTCTTCCTGCTTATTACCCATACTTCTTGCATTTGTATAAAGGCATCTAAGATACTGGTTTGATCTTGCCTCCCATCTTCGCCCTGACCCTCCTTCCTCTCTGCCATTATAGCCCGTGCTCCCTCCTGTTTCCAACCCATCTCCCAGGTCTTGTTCCCCACTTACCTGTGGGCTTTGCTCACCTGTCCCCGTCGAACCTAGTTTAAAGCCCTCCTTACTAGGTTAGCCAGTCTGTGCGCAAATAAGGCCTTTCCCCGCTTCGAAAGGTGAACGCCATCTGTTCCTAGCAGTCCTTCCTCAAATAGCATCCCGTGGTCGAGGAAGCCAAAGCCCTCCTGGCGACACCATCTTCGCAGCCAGGCATTCACCTCCACGATGCATCTGTTTCTGCCCGGACCCCTACCTTCAACAGGAAGAATTGAAGAGAATACCACCTGCGCTCCAAACTCCTTAACCCGTACTCCCAGAGCCCTGTAGTCACTCTTGATCTGCTCAGCGTCACACCTCGCAGTATCATTTGTGCCCACATGGATGAGTAACATGGGATAGTAGTCAGAAGGCCGGATAATTCTCGACAAAGCCTCTGTAACATCTCGGATACGGGCCCCTGGCAGGCAGCATACCTCCCGGGATGAACGGTCAGGGCGACAGATGGGTGTCTCCGTCCCCCTCAGCAGAGAGTCTCCAACCACCACTACCCTACGTTTCTTATCAGTGGTGGCAGCAGACCTCCCAGCCTTAGGGGTACGAGGCTTCACCCCCTTCACTGTTGGGGGTGATTTCTTCTCTCCTGTATCAAGAAGAGCATAATGGTTATCTTTTACCACAACAGGAGGGTTCGCAGCAGCGGTGGAGCACTGCCTGCTGCTAGAAGTAACCAGCTGGCTGTGTCCACCCTGAGCCTCCTCCTCCACTGGTGTGTCAGATACACCCTGAGGCATCTCCTCCTCCACTGGTGTGTCGGTAGTCCTGTCAACTGGAACAGCACCATCAGCTGTGTCCACATGGATACTGTCCAGGAATTGCTCATGGACATAGATGTTCCTCAGCCTGGCCACCTCCTCCTGTAGCTCTCCCACCTGCTGCCTGAGAGATTCCACCAGCAGGCACCTTTCACATTGGATGCCACCCCCAGCCTGGATATCAGTAAGTGGAAATTGCAAATTACAGTCTTTGCAAGCCCACACCAGAATCTGGGTAAAAGCATCCATGCTTTGGTGCTCTGTCTGGCTACAGGCGCAGGTGGAGGAGACAGAAGCAGTGCTGGCACAGGTGTTGCGGGTCTTCCTCACCATTGTAAGCCTCCCTCTGTCAAACTCTCGCAAATTCCCGTCTACAGTTCCCTTTCCGCTCCTCTCTGCTGTAAACAGAAAAGTTTTTGATGTGGCTCAGGTTATGGGTTCAGGGGACCAATGGGTCACAGATGAGACCGACAAGGGACACCCCCTCCCTTCCTACTCCCCTTCCAAACTCCCTTGCAAAACTCCCTGTTAGCAGCTCCTGTTCGCTAAGCTCCCTGGTCGCTTGTGCGCAGCTTTATAAAGCCCTGGCCTGAGATACTGGATCTGATCGCTGTATGGGGAGACAAATCTGTTCTATCAGAGCTCCGTTACAGAAGACGAAATGACAAAGCATTTGAAAAAATCTCCAGGCTATGATAGACAGAGGCCACAGCAGGGACTCAGCACAGTGCTGCGTGACAAGCATAATGGAAAGCCAAAGAATCAAATGGACGCTCATGGAGGGAGGGAGGGAGGGAGGACTGAGGACTCCAGCTATCCCACAGTCCCTGCAGTCTCCGAAAAGCATTTGCATTCTTGGCTGAGCTCCCAATGTCTGTAGGGTCAAAAACATTGTCCGGGGTGGTTCAAGGTATATCTCGTCAATTTATGGAAAGAAAAGGGGAAAAAATTGTTTCTTGCCTTTTTTCAATGTCACCATATGTCTACTGCATGCTGCTGGTAGACGCGGTGCTGCGGCGCAGAACAGCAGCATCCCCTCCCCTTCCTTTCCTGATGGCAGATGGTGCAAAATGGTGGAAAACCATCCTCATCATCCCGTAAGTGCTTCTGGCTGGCCTCGGTAAAAATGGGAATGACTCCTGGTCAGTCCTGGCAGATGGTACAAAATGCTTGGTAACCGTCCTCATCATAGCAGCTGCAGGCTGAGCTCCATCAGGCCCCTCCCCTTTCATGTCTAAAGAAAAGATTCTGTACTCCCTGGACTATCATAGCAGCGGGAGGCTGCACTCCTCTCCCACAACCCTTTAATGTCCTGCCTGGACTATCATAGCAGCTGAAGGCTGCCCCACCTCATTTTATCTTGCTAAAAAGTCAGTGTTTCTTATTCTTGCATTCTTTATTACTTCATCACACAAATGGGGGGACACTGCCACGATAGCCCAGGAGGGTTGGGGGAGGAGGGAAGCAACAGGTTGGGTTGTTGCAAGGGCACTCCCTAGAATGGCATGCAGCTCATCATTTCTGTGGGATCTCTGGGGCTCTGACACAGAGCGACTGTGCTCTCTGGTTCTCTAGTACACTTGCCCCATGTTCTAGGCAGGACTGACTCTATTTTTAGACAAAACATAAAGAAGGGAATGACCTGGAGAGTCATTCCCATTTTTGTCCATGCTCCCCCGGCTGACCTCAGTGAGGTCAGCCAGGAGCACCCATGACAGCAGCAGACAGTACAAAAGGATTGTTAACCGTCATCGCCAATTTCCAATTGTAAACGGTGCAAAATGACTGATAACCATCATCTCATCGCCAATTTACAATGGCAGACTGTGCAATAGGGATGGTAACCATCTCTCTACCTTGCAAAGGCAAATGAATGCTGCTGTGTAGCACTGCAGTACCGCCTCTGTCAGCAGCTTCCAGTACACATACGGTGACAGTGACAAAAGGTAAAACAGGCTCCATGATTGCCATGCTATGGCGTGTGCCAGGGCAATCCAGGGGAAAAGGGCGCAAAATGATTGTCTGCTGTTGCTTTCACAGAGGAAGGATTGAGTGACGACATTTACCTAGAATCATGCGCGACACTGTTTTTGCACCATCATGCATTGGGATCTCAACTCAGAATTCCAGTGGGTGGGGGAGACTGTGGGAACTATGGGATAGCTACAGGATAACTACCCACAGTGCAACACTCCGGAAATTGACGCTAGCCTTGGTACATGGACGCACACCGCCGAATTAATGTGCTTAGTGTGGCCACGTGCACTCGACTTTATACAATCTGTTTTAAAAAACCGGTTTCTGTAAAATCGGAATAATCCCATAGTGTAGACATACCCAAAGGTATCTTTATTTTTCTAGGTGTTTATGCCTCTAATTCTGTTAAATAATACTGTGCTATGGGTTTTGTTTATGTGAGGCACAAGGTAGACTGGGAAGACTGGTTTGTGTTGATGGTGTGACTGTATGGTGATGATGCATATGGTGTTTTTGTTTCCAGCACTATATACTCTACATTCAGAAGCCAGCCAATACATGTTTTAGGAGAGTTGCGAGAATGAGCAAACACTGAGAAGAGATCCTTGCTAATACTAAAATTCATAGTTCCACCTTGACACAACTGGCAAAACGTGAAGCAAGGATTGGAAATTTACTTTGCACCTACCTGCAACACAAAGGTCTTGTGGATATTTCACTTTCCTGTATCATCAATCATTCTGCATCTCGTATCAGTGCTTCCATGCAGATAGTAAGACATGGTGTTCTTCAGTTCCCATTGGCAAGGCATCAGTTTTCTGAAGATGTCTAAGCCTCTTCTCTTTGCCTTCCAGCAACACCCCTATAGCTTTTATCATAAATTTTTATACTAATGTAGGGCCAAAATCTGCCTTTGGATATTCATGTGCCACTCCCATTGACATCAGAAAGAGTCATGCACGCATGTCCAAAGGCAGAATCTGGCCTGCAAACAAAGGAAGATACTCAGAGCCTCTTAGAAGTACAAAACTGGGCTTAAATATCTCTCAACAAAACACTTGCTTAGGGTCTAATTGATTGTCAAATATGGGGCTGAGAAGGAATTTCCCCCAGCTCAGATTAGCAGCAAGTTTAGGAGCTTTACCTTCCTCTGCAGTGTGTGGGTGTGGGCAGGGCTGGCTCCAGGCCCCAGCACGCCAAGTGCGTGCTTGGGGTGGCATGTTGTAGGGGGCGCTCTGCTGGTTGCCGGGAGGGCGGCACGTGGCTCCGGTGGACCTCCTGCAGGCGTGCCTGCGGAGGGTCCACTGGTCCCGCGGCTCCGGTGGAGCATCCTCAGGCACTTCTGCGGGAGGTCCACCGGAGCCGCGGGACCAGCGGACCCTCCGAAGCCACATCTGCAGGAAATCCATCGGAGCCGCAGGACTGGCAAGCAGCAGAGCGCCCCCCGCGGCGTGCCACCGTGCTTGGGGCAGCGAAATGGCTAGAGCCGGCCCTGGGTATGGGTCAATTGCCAGAATTATCTGGGTGTATGTCATTTAATCAGTTCCCTGCCATTGCAGAGGCCTTGAGCACTGGTGCACTTTGGTCCCTTGTTTTCTCTGTCTGTGGCACAGAATAGTCTAGTCTCCAGTGAGTGGTAATACTTTGGTCTCATTTTGGTTGCTGAGTTTAGTGTGCAGGTGCTGAGTACTGTAGGTGGTCTTTGATATATAGGAGCTCAGAGGAGAAAATATAGTGGTCTCTTCTGTTCATAGACTCCATAATTATGACTTTCTCCTGAGACTTCCAGAATTTCTTCTCATCCAAGCTGGAGCTAGAAAAAGAAGATGATGGTGACAATTCAAGATTAGTTGGTTACTTCCGAAATGGTCTGGCTGAAGTGTAATTTGGACATTGTGAAGAAGTTCATATTGGCTTTTATTTTCTATTCAAATCAATTTGCTCATCCCTAATTATGTTCCCATATGCATTTCATATAGTACTGCATCTCTACTTCTGAAGATGCCTTTTTTTCCCTTCAATGATTACTTTAAAAAACCCTATATAATTAGTACAGGCTATAAATATTCAGCATGTAATTTATCTTGTAAGTATGGATATGCAATTCATTTGCTAAGAAAAGATATACCAGAAAATGGGGACTACACTGAACCTGAGAATTAAAATAAATATCAAGGTGAATCTAGAATCAAAGAGTCCAGTAGTGGCAGGGAAGTGCTGTACTCTGCCAAGCAGTGACTTAAATGAATCTGGAAAAGGCTGCTTACATTCTATTACCTACAATTCTTTGTATGGTCTTCTGCTGGCCACTTGATAACTTCATTTTAGATGTTCACAATGACTAATAATGGCTTATAAATTAGCACAGCTGGTTCAAATGGTACAAAACCCCCATCCAGGAGATACAGATGGGCAATGGGACACTATTTGAGCTCATAAGCTTGAATAGCAGGCACATCAGAGTTCACTGCAATCCCATGTCTGCCCGGTTGCCAATTGTGGTTGGACATATTCCTGGAGGTTTCATGACATGACATAATCTTTAATTAAAGATTAATCCTTAATTCCTGGAGACTTCAGGACAATCCTGGAGGGTTGGCAACCATAGTCTGCCCACACGTTGGGGGTGGAGAGGGATAAATATCCTTTCTCTTTCACCAGCGCCACCTGGAGTTCCCCACACATAACAAGATTATTCAGCTTTTATGTCAGGATGGGATGAATTTCCCCCACGAATAACTAGCCCAAAACCAACAAACCATTAAAATGTGTCTATCTTCATACTAGATTGTGATGGTGGATGAGAGCCTCAGAACTGCCCCTTGTTGTCTTTGACACATCCCCCTGTGGTTGCAGCTGCCAAGTGGCAATTTAGATGCAGAAAGGCCATGGGTTAGCACAGCATCACCCTTGGGCCAAATGAAAAAAAGCCAGCAAGAAATATTGCTAAACTTCCAAAGCCACCTGCTTCCTTTGCTGACCTCAGCCCTTGTTTCCCATACCCCAGATCGTCTGACCCAAAGGCAATCTGGAAGCTCCACTGAATTTGGAGCATTACAGAGACACAATTCTTCCCCTTGGTGGTTCCATATGCATGCACACAACATACAGGACGTTGCCTAACACAGTATGTCTTTAATCTGATGATTATTAACGTTATGTTAAACTAAGGCCTGTTTGGCAATCTTTATTCATGTGACTATTTCACTCGCTGCAATAGGGCTGTTAGTGTAAGCATCATAGGAGAAAGCCCTAAGTAGTTACTGTATTTGGAGGGAAAAAAATTCACCTTGAAACTCAGAATTAGGTCTGTAAATTGACATGCGTTAAGACAACACAAAAGTATCCCTCGTACCTGGACAAATGAGATCACGTAGTTGTATGTGTTACTGCAGCACTGATGCAGAATGTATCCTGGCTTTCCGTATTGGTGAAGAAGATATGGTGGCTCCTCACGCTGCTGACCTGTGGAGGCTCCTGTGAAAGAGCGATATGTCCTCATACTTGGGCACTGGGGTATTTGAGTAAGTGACTATTACACAAGCTACGTGTAATGCAAGTTAGAACTTCTGGAAATTAGATTTTTTCAAAAGCGCAAGAGGCAGGTAGGTACTCAACCCCGATTAGCTTTCGTAGTAAATTGGGAATCTCACTGCACTTTGTGCTTTGAAAATCTGCATGCATGTATATGCGGTTTTGGAGTGGAAGTGCTCAAACCACTCCAAAGACATTAATTAGGCCTCTCAACATCCCTGCTAGTTAGGGGTGGTCATTCCTATTTTAAGGATGGGGAAATTGAGGTCTAGAGATTACTCAGATCACAAAGGGATCAGTGGCAGACGTTTAAAGAATCAATCTTCAGCTTACAATTCAAGTAGAATAAGGCAAAAGATTTCCTACAGAGCACCATATACCACCCTCTCTGCCTTCAAAAATGTTCCCAGCAGTTCTGAATGCTAACATGGAAGCTCACTTCCTGGGGTCTGTCTCATATTAGTGGTAACTGCATTCCTAACCTAACAGCTGCTGTGTTCATTCATTTCAGAAACACACAATACAGATGTCTTTAAGAAGAAAACTGAGCATTCAGGGAATTCAGGTGGCATGTTGGTGAGATTTAAATTATTCCCAGATTTGACTACAGAATTTTGAAAAAACATCAAAGGTGGCGGGAGGGAATGTAAATACTGGTTTTACAGCTCCTGACACTTGAAATTTCATTGAACAAGTTTCAACTGAATGTTTCAAATATTGTGATTTCATTAGTGAGATGAGGATTTGCCCTTTCTAATGGAAAACTCAGTTGGACTGGTTACAATGAAATACAAAAACTCAAGGCTTATTTTAATCAGACTGATTCCACTTCCATTTTACTTTACCTTTACTATGCATGACAAAGGTACCGTTGAGATGTGTGCATGCCTGGAAAAAAAGCCAAGACGTTGTAACCATCATCTGATAAATTAATTCTCTACCAGTTTGGGTGACCTTTGGTTTACAGGACATTTTGCGATATAGTTATTATATTATTATTGCCGGTTTTTGTGACTCTGATATGAGATTTGAGGATTACCCGTTGGCAACTAATTTGACAATAGATTGATTTTTTGAATCCTTTTGAATGAGTATTACACAATTAGTGTGCAATGCAGTTAGATGGAATGATGTAGTAAATAACCATGGGTTAAAACATTTCAGGAATGCCTTGCAACACAGACATGGGCTAGGTGAGCTGGAGCCGGTTTCCACTGGTTTGCGGGAACCGGTTGTTAAATTTAGAAGCTGGTTTAGAACTGGTTGTTAAAGGGGTGGACAATTGTGAGAGGGAGGTTTTTCTGTCATTATAGTGGCCCGCGGGCCACATCTGGCCCGCCTGAGCTCCCGGCAGGGAAGGCTCCCCTAGCCCCTCCCCTGGCTTCGCACCTCTCGCAGAGCCTCGTTGTGCCATGCCGCTGATGTCAGCACTCTGGACTGCTCCTGGGCAGCTCTGCAGCTCCTGCTGCTTTGAGTGGCATGGTAAGTGGGTGTGGCTGCAAGCTCCAGTGGGCCACACGGCATCCAAACACGCTGCCCTGAGCAGCATGGTAAGGGGGCCAGGCTGAGGCTGGGAGGAGGGGTTGGATAAGGGGCAGGGAGTGGTTGGAGGGGGCGGAGATTCTGGGGAGGCGGTCAGGGGATGGGGTGTTGGGTAGGCATGGGAATTCTACAGGTCTGTCGGGGTGGTGGTGGATGGGGTTGGGGCAGTCAGGTCAACGTTATTCCTCTTGTAATAGACGTGAGAAGTGGAGAGGCTGTCTGGGGATCAGGAAGGTGGAATCTTCCTGAACCCTCAGCCTCAGTGGTGGTTGTCTCCTCAGAAGCCATGTGCTTGAACTATGCTTAGGAACCAGGATGTGGTCTTATGACAGCAACCTGACTGAATGCAGAATCCAGCAGAGGAGTTCACAGGATTTGGTTTCATAGCAAATCTATTGCTACTTAGGGAATAAAACCCAAGATACCTACCTCCCATTCATAGATTTAAAAAAAAAATTGTTAAGGACAAAAGGAACCATTATGATCATCTACTCTGACCTCCTGCATAACACATGCTAAAGAACCTCACCCAGAAATCTCTTCCACAAGCTTATGCCATATCTCCATTAATCACCAGACTATCCTGGGAGGGGGAGGGGAAGAGTGTAAAAAACATCTGAAACAGCTGAACTTCCTTTCCCTCCTGTTAGTTAAAATGACTGAACTGATCTCATTTAAAAATAATTATTATTCCTGGATTAACTCCTTGAAGGGGTCTTGATTAAATAAGCTTTGGATCAAACCCTAACTAGCCATACAAATTTCTCAGCTACCTTGCAACAAGTCCCATAGGCCAGATTTTTAACAGTACTGCAAATGTTGAAAGGTCTAGATTTGTTTGATTTAGGAGTTACTTTGTATCTGATATTATTATGTATAACAGGGGTAGACAACCTATGGCATGCGTGCCAAAGGCGGAACGCAAGCTGATATTCAGTGGCACTCACGCTGCCCGGGTCCTGGCCACTGGTCCGGAGGGCTCTGCATTTTAATTTAATTATAAATGAAGCTTCTTAAACATTTTAAAAACCTTATTTACTTTACATACAAAAATAGTTTAGTTATATATTATAGGCTTATAGAAAGAGACCTTCTAAAAAGGTTAAAATGTATGACTGGCACGCGAAACCTTAAATCAGAGCGAATAAATGAAGACTCGGCACACCACTTCTGAAAGGTTGCCGACCCCTGATGTACAATAACAAAAAATCTTACATAACAGTCCTGGGTTATTTATTTATTTATTTAGCACAATACACACTAAGTTTCCATACTTAGTTCCACATAGTTTTATAAGTGCTGTTTAAGAAATGAAACTTTTATGTACCTGTGATTTATGTGCTTGCCTTTAAAAGTGTGCGGAGAATTTTTGTTATCGTAAACATCACCAGTATTTTTCATCCTGATCACTAATAAGAGATTTACGCTTCTAGTAACAGAATGTGCCATGGTTAATAATTTAGACTTGTTGACAGGTCTTCAAGGAAGAAAGCATTTTCTTCAGTTAACAGCTCTATTTGGATGTTAATAAGTTTACTTAATGTCCCTTATCTTTTTATATATGAATATTTCGCCTAAAGAACATGTGTCGACTTCCATGGAAAATGCAACATACAAAGAGAAAGTATTGTGTTTAATTCTACATGCATAAGACTAACATGAAAAATTAGCATGCTGACGGAGGATAGTACACCATAAAGTATTTATACAGAATTTATTAGCTCAGTAGGAGATGTACCTCTACCTGTTTTTTTTTTTTAAAGCTTGCACAAAATACTGTAGATTTCTTTGGATGTCCAGTAACCATGATATTATACCAAATATGGTGTTAGCCCCCAATCAGTTCAACTTTACATGGAAAGATATAAAATCCAGACAAAGTACCAAGTTGGCAAAAATAAGAATGAATCTTTTAGAATTAAATAGGTTTTTTAACAAATCTACCTATTGAATAAACTGTATACTAAAGGTACATCGCCGATTTAGAAGCTGAAAATGTTAAAAATACAAATGAATTCATTATTTTTAAAATCAAGAATTTTCTTTTTGGTAGAACATGTGATCTTGCTATTTACTAAAATCTTACATAGGTTGATATTGATATACTTAGGCAAGAGTTCTAAAAGAAAGGTCTTGTGTAAAATAGAAACAGTGATCCTTTAAAATTAGCATTTTTTCTCTTTGTTCTCAGTCAAGTAATCACTGGACTTTTTGCTAAATAATAAACTTGCAACTATAGGTAGGATCTGTAGATACAACAAATCAGGACTCAAAACTATGTCACTAGTTCAGTGAAGTACATAAGTCCCAAGAAGTTAATGTAACTTCAGTAAGTTTTTAAGTGCTTTGCTAATTCACAGCCTAATAGAAGATTGACAGTTATTAATAGTAACTGTAGTTGTGTGAAATTATCATGACTGAGCAATACCACTGGTATCCCAACCACCAGACAAATGCTCTGTTGTGTGGGTTACAGTGAGGGACTATTGCAATAGAGCAAACAGGTCCAAGAACTTGCTGAGAAAAATTAAAGTAGGAAATTGCTACCAACAGGCTTCCTCTTTACGTATGATATATGATTCTGCTGTACCATATCAAGAGTCAACACAGGGCTGTACTTCAATTCCTGTATATATTAGGCTGAGCCAAATTCAGCTTAGATTTAGGCTATGTCTACACAAACACTTTTGTCAGTAAAACTTTTGTCAGAAAGGGGTGTGAAAAAACCACACCCCTGACATAAATGTCACCAAAAAAAGCTCCAGTGTGGACTGAGCTATGTCAGTGAGAGATGTTCTTTCCCATCTGCCTAGAACAGCTACATGGGAGACCTTATAGCAGCTCAGCTGCAGCGGTACAACTGTGCCACAGTAAGGTCTGTAGTGTAGACATAGACTTGCATTGTATCAGCATGTTGACAATCTGTGAGTTACACTGATCAACAGCTCATCCTAGCTCCTGCACAGATGTGCGAATAAAACAAAACAAAACCCACCTTCAGCTCCTAGCTATCACCCTTTTACCTAGGTTCTCACATGATCACACAGTAGCAAAAGGTAGTATCTATGGAAATAGAATTTCACTGAGAATGGATTGGCATTTCAAGTGCTGGAACACAATTTCCAAAAGTGTCTTCAGGAGATGGGTTCCCAGGAATTAGCAATACCGATTAGGAAGGCAAATGGCATTTCCAGGGCAGGTAGTGACAGCAGTCACATTAGTAGCAGAGGAGTTGAATAGATCTCCCTGATGTTTAGAGGTGACCTTTCAAGAGCAACTCCTGAATACTCTTCTCTGAGTACCCTAACTTCATATCAAAATGTTTGTCCTTATGAAGTGTGAAACTTTTCATCCCAAGGCAGCTGCTGAAATATATGGAGCTGATGCAAAGGAAAATAACCTGAGTGTTTTGTGCTCTTTTGGCTCTTTCTGATATATAAAGGAGGGTTGAGAGCTTAAGGGTATTTACCTGCTGCTGCTTCTTTTTTTTAACATTAGCAAAAATCAGGAAGTCAAATCTAGGTGTGATCTGCCATAGCCGTAACATTTTTCAGTGGGTATAATTTATGTAGCTCCATCAAAGTAAATGGAGCTGTGATGATTTACATCAGCTGAGGATTTGACTCCCCAGGAACATTTTTCTCCCAAGCTTTTGACAGGCATTTAACTTAATAGATGTCACCAAATGAGCTTTAATAGTGGCTAAAAAAAACCCTCCCTCCTGAACTGTTCAAGTTTCTATCCCTTATGAGGTCCTAATCCCACTAGTTCTCCAGTCCTCCAAAGCACCCTCTTGCAAAAAAGGGGCTATCAGTCCCTGACACTGCTAATGTATGAAACAACCAGCAAAAGTCACCCAATCGCGCTCCCCACCCTAACAAAAAGAACTCTCTTTGTAATCCTAGGAAAGCAACCAACAAAGAAGTTGGGGGAGAAACTCCAATTTTTCTCCTTTGCAGTTGATCTTTGGAAAGTAGGAGCAAGGCTTAGATGTGGGTTTATAAAGTTATCCCCATTTTTTAAAACTGAGGCTGGTCAAAACTGGAATCTCTGTCCCTCAGGTAATACTTGTGTTTCAAAACTGATTTTCTCCCCAAACTGGGACAAGAAGCCAAAATATCAAAAAATTTCAAGCAAATGGAAAGTCCTGAAAAATGTTGATTTGTAATGTGGAAACTGCATTTTCAGTCAACGCATCCACTCCCCTCCCACAATCATTTTAATGTAAAATTCCCAACTGGCTTTACTTAAAACCTGTTTCATCAGAAACTGTTGCTGTGTCTTTTTAAAATCTTGTCCTTAATCTGTAGGAATGTCCCTGAATCATCTGACAGCAGTGGCAGTAGTGCTGATTGAGTTCTCTCCTTGTGTTCCTTGCCATTATCTTCCCTCTCCCCTCTTTTGCCCTCTGTATCCCTCAAGTTGTGCTCTACACACAAACCACTTGCTATTTCTCACGTAAATAGGTGAGAAAAATTGGATCTAAACTGCTGCTCATGTAACAATGTTGTGGACAGAGTGCTGCAAGATTTAGCTGAAGCAGAGGTCTGAATAGAACTGGTTGAAAAATTTTAATTAACTCCAAAATTGGCTTTAATTAAAAATGAAAATTTAATTTTCAACTGCACTTTTTATTTTCTTTCAAGGGAAATTTTGAAAAGAAACAAAAGAAAATCATTTTGAACTCAAATTTTATTTTGGCTGTCAAAAACTGTTTTTATTTTATCATTGTGATGTGGGCAGACCAGGTGCCAGCTCATGCCAGGGTCCCAATTGAATGCTGACGAATACATAGCTAGAATTTGTCTGGCTCACTTGTATGTTAGTAATGTTAAAACAGAATTATAAGAATGTGTTTAATGCATGCAGTGACTCACCAGCGTTCATTACATTCTCGTCTCACTTATACCATCTGTATCCCATATTGTAAGGTAATATTTGAGTAGTTGTACTGTGAGCTTCTCTGACTGTAAATCAGCAAACAGGAGAGAGGTATCAGCTAGTATGAAGTGTTGATCTCCAAAAGAAAGGTTTATGTACTGCCCAGAAGAAGGGTCCATCTAAACCAGAAGGACTATTGTGGGATGTTAAAAAAGACAAAACACATTTGTTGTTTTCCCTTCCCATGAAAATGAGTTATGCAGGTGGGCTCCTGTTGTCAGCTGAGCTTACAGCTCATAGTACAAGGGAGGAAGGGAATAAATCTCTCTAACAAGAAGGAACTGGATCTCTATGCTGCTTGGACTCTGGGGTGGCAAGGTTTGCTAGGCATAAACAAGAGATCCCCAGTACTTAGCCTGGGTTAGTCCTAAATGATATGTAGAGCTTGCTTATTATGAAAACTTCTATTACTTTGAATCTTAAGATTGTAACTCATTTGTATATCTTTGTTTACCTGCTTTAACCTTGTAAATAACTCTCATTTTCTTTTCCTACTTAATAAATCTTACATAGTTTATTACAGGAGAGGCTACAAGCATTGTCTCTGGTGTAAAATCTAAGGTGCAACTAACCTGGAGTAAGTGACTGGTCCTTTGGGACTGGGAGTAACCTGAATATTGCAGTGATTCTTGGTGTAAAGGACCATCTATCACAAAAATACACTCACCTGGGTGACAGGATTTACTGGAGTACCCCAGGGGACTGTCTGTGACTCTGTTTAGGCTGTTATAGTGCCTGAGGAGTTTACACTTGATACTTGGTTGGTGAAATCTACAATAGAACTCACAGCCAATTTAGGGTTTGTGCGCTGTTCCTAATAGTCTGCCCTGAGGGTGGTACTAATGCTTTTGAATCACTGCACTCAGCTTCACAGACATTTCAGATTTTTTATTTTTTTCCCTTACTCTTTTTTGCCACTGGGGTGAATAATGTGAATAATGTCCCTTCAAACTTTTCAAAACTTTGTCAATTTAGGAAAAGTTACAGTGACAAAAGGGAAAAAGGATAAAGGTGGGGAAAGAGAGGGGAAATGCTGGACATTAGTTCATTTTATTACACTTAAGAGCAAGAAGATGAGACTGGAAGGAAAGACAGGCTTTTTATTTATTTATTAGAGATGGACCCAAGTAATAAAGTTGCACTGTGGATCCAAAATTAACTGTGTAGAAGTCTAGAGAAGGACCTGAGTCAGCTGCGGAATATGGAACTGAATGCTCTGAAAGTCTGAGAGGTGGCATTTAGATCTGTGTGTATGTGTAGTGTTTTGCTTTGTTTTTTACCTCCTTTTTCATATGGTATATTAATATATGGAAAGTGATTCAAAAGGCTTTGAAAGAGGTATATGTTGTCCACTCCACCTCTTAAGCCAATCATGTGGGGCATGATGGCTGCATAGATTTGGGCCAGTGATCTAGGGATGCCCACTTTGGTAATTGATATTAATGTAAATCCCACTCATCACTTTTTCTGGTAATTCATCCTTTTTACAGTTCTCACATACAGCAAAATACCTTAGCTTCTCTTAAAAAGGGTCCATGGAAAAAACAAATAGTTGGCAAAAAAAAATTTGTAATAAAAAATTAAAGTGAAGTTGTGCACTGCATCCATACATGAACATTTCTGGGAGGTCTGATTGTTTCAATGGAAAGAAATGTGGTAGGAAATTCTGATTAATAATTAATCTTTTGAAACAGGAACTAGAAATATTAATATTTGGTACCACAGCAATAAAGATATATAAAACTGTTTTGTATTTGGTTGGTTAGAACTAACAGTCCAAAGAAAGAAGTGAATCCTCCTTTATCTCAAATATAATTAGCCATTTAAGTGTTGTGGGTCAATTGATTAACACTTTATTCATTGGGGTGTAACTTTTATTAGGCTTTATTGCTATCAGAAATTATATCCTACACAAATACAATAGAGATTTAAATGTTCTGTAGGATGAGCTGATGCTTCCTGACTTTATTGCACAGTATTGTAATGAACCTTGACCAGCTGTAGATTTGATCACTGTAAAATATTACTGCTTGCTGCTAATTTTGTTCCTTTTTAATGACTGATAATCCATGTCGATTTAGTGTGATAGTCACAACCCAATACTGTTTTTCTGTTGCAAATGTGATTGTAACAAGAGCTATTAAGTGTGTCTGCCTAATAAAATTAGTCAGGGAAGCTATGTATATTGTTTCCAGGTCTTTGGATTTTCATTATAGTAGGGGAACTTGTTAGACTGTAAAGCCTGATGGTTGCCAGATAAGACGATCTCTTTGCTACTTCACTGACAGCAAAGGGGTAATGATGCTGCACTTAAAAGTCTGTTCTTACTGTTCTGGAAAATTCATCATACATAAATATTGTGTGTGAATTTTCTTTTTGGTGAGGTGCTGCAGGGCTTGGGGCAAAAGCTGTGGTCACTGATTTGTGTAACGAAGCATTACAATACTTTAAAGTTTAAATACAGAAAATACTTGGCGATTTCACGTTTGAATGGGAAAAGTAGCTTCCATTGCTTGTAGTGATGCAGCGGTACTGAGAAGGCTGATTTCCAAAATCTGATATTGCTTATGTTTCTAAACATAACCACGTATGGAAATATCCCAATAAATAAGAACCTCAGCAGTAATTTCCTTCCTTTCTTTATCAGCCTATTGAACATCATGTTCAGAACTATCTTCACAAAGAGTTTGTATGTGCAGATATAATGTATTAGGGAATGAAATTAGCATGTCTGAATGCTGAAAAGAGCTATATACTTTATAACAACACACTTTGCTCAAGAAGCTCCCTTCAGTCCTTCTTGGCTTGAATGCTGCTGACCTTTGATATACAGGGCCTTGAAAGTTGAAGAGGGGTTGATTTGGAGCAAAGTAGAGACATCCTAGAACTATACAAGGGATGCAGAGGAACTTTGCAATGATCTGCAAACCATTTTCTTGAATGCTGTGTAATTTGGCTGGAGAGCTTTCACATATGGTTGTTTTGTGATATCTTCTGATAATTTGGTTCAAAGATAGAAACGGAAGGCTTTCATTCTGTGTCTACTGGTAGGGTGGTACACTGAGACTGCGTCACAATAAATCAAGTATTCTGATGACTGGACTCCAGTCATTTTACATTTTTACTTTATGGAAACCGGTCATTTTAACCACTCATGATCTATCTGATCAGACCAGTTTGGCAAGTGCTGGGAGAATTTGTTTTGATAAATTTATAAACAAACTTGGAAATCACATGCTGAGTAAAATTTTGGGGTGTGAGATTGGTTTGGGTCTGAGAAACTACAATTCCTGAGCAGCTGCAATTTCCAAAAAGTGGAAGGGATAGCTCAGTGGTTTGAGCGTTGGCCTCCTAAACCCAGGTTTGTGAGCTCAATCCTTGAGGGGGCCATTTTGGAATCTGGGGCAAAAATCTGTCTAGGGATGGGTCCTGCTTTGAGCAGGGAGTTGGACTAGATGACCTCTTGAGGTCCCTTCCAACCCTGATATCTTATGATTCTATGCTGTGGTAGACCTAGAAATCCCTTGGCCTGGAAAGGCCAGTTGATTCCCTTAGAATCCCAGCAGTTCTGTTGTTGGTTTCTGCTGACGTCCTACATGGTGAAATCCTGACTCCATTGAAGTCAATGGGAATTTTCCCATGGTGGTTTCAGCTGAGGAACAAATGTTCCCAGTAAACTTGTTATGCTGTTCCATCTGTTCCTTGCTAGTTGTTAACTGGACCAATTTGAAAACTTTCAGCTGTAATGTCGTTTTGAGTAGGGCAAGAATTACTTTCACACAAGAATCATTATTGTTTGCTGAGCACAAGCTTCCATTCAGTTGGAAATGCCTGGTTCTTTAACTTTACTCTGAAAAAATAATAGTTCAAAGCATTCGATTCAAAGTAGGGCTAAGCCTAAGGATTCGCAACCCTCTCTGTTAGTTATTTTCAAGATTTTCTCCACCAATGTAAAGTTTTTTTCAAGACAGCAGAAAACAAGGTTGATAAATCTGGGCAGAGATCACTACTTTAGCCTAAGGATTGATGCAGCACCTTTGCATTTGAGTGGCACTATAGTAAAAATTGTTGCGCTCCTATTACTTTTCAATTTATGCTGAAGGGGATGTTTAAATGTAATAACCCAGCCTCTGAATTATGCATTACAGCTATATTTGAACTATACTAGTGAGCATACAAATGTTCTTCCTGTATCCATGCAACTCTTATTAATGGTTTTAATACTTAGTATAGGGGAACAAAACACTGCCAATGAAGACATCACAGAATTGGTCTTTCTCCAGGAGGCACTGTTCATGCTGTCATCATGCTAGCACCATAGGATGAAATTCACCCAAGTGTGGAGGCCTTCCATGAGTGGCCCCAGGAGTCAAGTGGCCTCTGCCTGCTGGACAGCACAGTACCTGCAGGTGCCATGCTTCCAGAGGGACTACTGGGCTACCTCTACAGTGTAGAGGGGAAAGCTATAAGTTAATCAAGTTTCTCCGTTTGATTTTCAGATGTACTGAGCATCCGCAGCTCCTACTTACTACTTCAGCTAGAGACCTGGGTGCTCAGTGCCTCTGAAAATTAGCACATCCATCTGTAGTAATGTCTGCTCTGTCCACATTCCTGTTGGCTTTGGAAGAGAATCCAAGGAGGCCCATTTTGCTCCCCTCCAGCTCCATGGAGGAGCCTCCTGAAGGGCTGTGTTGGGGGAAGAGGGCCAGGGTGCAATGATAGAACCCCTCCCTTCTTTGGGCAGTGACTCCCCTCTCCCTACATATGTGAAAGCAAATATGGGACCCCACATCCTTCATTGATTATCTATAATTCAAGTTATTGGCCTAAGTTCCATCTTCTCCTCTTGATGCTTTGCCAAACCAATATGTCCAGTATATTTTGTTCTGATCTCTTGCTCCAGCTCAGTGAGAGTACTAATACTAAAGGCACTCCTTACAAATAAACACTGTGCAGTTACAAAGAAATATTGTGCAAAACCCAAGACATGCAAGCAGCTTCAGAAAGAGCAGATCCACAGATGTGCTGACTGAAGTTGAAGAGGCAGCTTAACAGAGGTACAAAGCCGCAGATCAGAGGGGATAGAAAACTGTTAAACTTGCTTAGAGGCACAATGTGTCACTATCTAACGATTACATGCATTCTAAGCCCGACAGAAGAAGGAACATACGCTCAGCTATGTGCTCTGGGCTGCAGGCATGCCAGGAAGATTATAAAAATGCCATGCTGTGATATGTTGCCCTCCTGCCTGAAAGGCTACCATTAAGCTGCTTATTTACTGCACCTATTCAGGCGGCAGTGCAGTTCAGAGTGCTACCTGTCTTCTTCTTGGATAAATTAGTTCTGGATATCACAGGATTACTGCTGCCTATTGTTCTGTCTGCTGAAGGTGGGAAGAAACATAAGCCACTGGTCTGACCTTGCAATGTTTTGTGTAAAATGTGAGATGCTTTTTCTTCATAGTTAGTGTCAAAATGGCTCTTGATAGGACTGATCGTGTTAGTTAGTTTGGGGCCAAATTAAAAAGGGTTATGTACTAATGAAGGCAAAAATCATTTTCACATGAAGATGAAAGAAAAGAAACTGGGGAAAAAAGCATATGGCACTAGAGGTTTGTACTCGCTCTCTCCTGCTTTGTAAATCAGCACTGTAATTTGAACTGAAATTTCCAAGAGCCCACATAGAAAGGCTTTGCCATCTCTTCAACTCAAAATATTTTTTATATAAATTGTTTTGCCCTCATATTTTTCTGATATATGGAGCTGTGAACTTTAAATTAGTGATAACAGAAATTGACAAGTACAGCATTAAAAAATAAACCATGCAGCCCTACAGGCTTAATTATGAAGTGAGCAGGGAGATAGACACAAAAATCCTGTTTCGAAATTTTACCTCACACAATATAAATAAAAGATTATATCTTCCACTGGTAGCCTATAGATCAAAAGGATAATGTAAAAACGACTACACTGCTATTTATAATTATTTATTTTGCCTTTACACTCTGTGTGTGTGTATACACACAGACACACATACATAGTGTAAAGGCAAAATAAATAATTACACTTGTAGTCACACATCTATATGTAGATTATATGTATATATTGTATATATTATGTAATCATTCAGGTATGTGATTTTTTTTTCATTAGGGAAAATGTATGTGTAATAAATCTCTTATTTAAAAAGTGTCCCAATAAAGGAAGACATGGCTAAATAAGAACACTATGCACAAGCAACAATAGTAATTGTTCACTAGCATTTTCATAAAGAAAAATAGGTATTTGGGGAAATGAAACAAATTTAAGTATCTAAGACGCTAGAATGCTATCCTATGCCTTTGTCTTCAGAATAGTTGTGTCTCCATGTTTAAACACACAAAACATCAGTACAATTTCAAAGAATAAAATGTAATAAAATGAACAAATATTTTTCCATCAGCACATCTTGGGATGAGTTGAACTTATTATTTTGGTTGCTTCTTCAAAATATTTCTATTTCTGAAAGTGAAATAAACCACTACAAAGCATTTAATCCTTCACCCTGAATCTTTGTCACTTCATGCAACTGTATGGGGCTCAGATATGGTAAATCAGCTGGCAAATATTGACTCTTTAATGGCAACCACTGTACACAGCTTTGGGGATAGCTAAATAAACTTGCATAAAGTTAATCAGAGCTAAGTTGGAACACTGAGAATTACTGGATGTATTTTTACCACTGGCAAAAAGAGCAGGAGGAAAGAGGCTGGAAGAAACAGGTACAGCTCACTCTTTTCTTCCTCGGACCTTGTGTTTGATCTTTGGAATGCCAGTATAAATACTGTGAGAGTGATAATCAATATTCAGCCAATAAAACATTGTCACTTTAAAAGAAGGTGTCTTGTCACAGGGAATCAGAAGGCTAACAGGAAGGATCAAGAAATACTAGCACCTTTTAATAAGGGCTTGCTAAAAATAAACCTCAGTATTTTTCCTTGTTACATCTTGGAGTGTACGGTGCCCTCAATAACAGGATCATCAAAAAACTGTCAAGATGTAATATAGATGAGTGCTCCGCTGAAGTAATTCCATTTCCATACTTGTTCAATGCTGATTTAGGGCCCTATCCTGCAAAACCCTCACTCCTGGCAGTAGTTCCATTAACATCAATGAAAGTAATGACTAAAGTAAAGCTCTACTGATGTCATGGCTTGCAGCATCCAGCCCTCTTGATATGAATATTTTGACTGGCAATGATTGGTTTTGATCGTAATCAGATGGAAATTGGTCTGACCTCTTAATGTCTGGGCACTTTATAGCAGCTTTAGCAAATGATTTCCCCTTTCCATGTTCTCTTGTTACTGGATTTACGTTAAAGTTCAAGGTGCAGTTTTACTGGGTTCTCTGCTAAGATTCTGTCTCCTGCAAGGGTAAAAAGAGCACTGTCAGGGAGCGAACCCACCCATTTGGATTTGATGTAGATGATTTTACAAATTTTAATAATAGATTTTTAAGAACCTAAAACACTGGTTTGGATGTAATCTTCTTTCAGCAGTATCTGCTAGCCAAACTTTGCAGTGTTGTGCTAATGCATGAGAGTCAGAAACTGAAATAGATTAAATCTGGCTATGCCTCATCCTAGTACAGAACCAACTGTGGAGGAGCAGTGCAGATGCCAGCCTGGCCAGACTACGCTCCCTACTCCCCTTCAGAGCATGACAGTGGTTTCCCCTCTGTGGTATCTCTTACCCTGCCTCTCCTCTCTGTAACTGGTAGGGGTTGGTGACGGGGAAGAGACACGCTTTCATGGCATATTACTAGGAGATCCAGGTATATATCTGCCCCTCATGTAGGGTTACCAGATAGCAACTGTGAAAAAACGGGATGGGGGCAAGGGCTAAGAGGCGTCTATGTAAGAAAAAGTCCCCAAAAACGGGACTGTCCCTTTAAAAATGGGATATCTGGTCACCTTGCCCTCATGACAATTTGAATCCACAGGCAAGCAAGAGCTAAAACAGGGGTTGGCAACCTTTCAGAAGTGGTGTGCCGAGTCTTCATTTATTCACTCTAATTTAAGGTTCCGTGTGCCAGTAATACATTTTAACTTTCTTAGAAGGTCTCTTTCTATAAGTCTATAATATATAACTAAACTATTGTTGTATGTAAAGTAAATAAGGTTTTTCAAATGTTTAAGAAGCGTTCTTTAAAATTAAGTTAAAATGCAGAGCCCCCCAGACCAGTGGCAAGGACCTGGGCAGTGCACGTGCCACTGGAAATCAGCTTGCGTGCCGCCTTCGGCTCACGTGCCATAGGTTGCCTTCCCCTGAGCTAAAACAACCAAATTCTACAAATTGTGGATTCCTCACATGGGCTGAAATAACCATGGCTTAATTAGATTGCAAAACTCTATATAAGGCTTGAGTGAACAATAAGTGTAGACTAAACACGTTACAGATGATGTACGTCTGACAATCTGTATCATGCCAGTAGAGCAGTCAATAAGAGAATTTCTATCTGTGAACTGTTCTGATTGACAGAGTTGACTATCTTACACAGTTCTTGTCACTCTCTTGTATAGCCACTTCAAGTGGAAGGCACCTAAGAAATATAGAATATTTATTATAAAATGTAGGAGATGTTTTTAAAAAAATCTATTTATTCTATAGCAGTATTTCCCAAACTTGGGATGCCGCTTGTTTAGGGAAAGCCCCTGGTAGGCCAGGCTGGTTTGTTTACCTGCCGCGTCCACAGGTCTGGCCGACCGCAGCTCCCACTGGCCGCGGTTCACTGCTCCAGGCCAGTGGGAGCTGCTGAAAGTCTGCATTGTGGGCCTTTAAGGTTTATGTTTTCAAGGTTTTTTTCTGAAATGATGTGAGCTAGAAAAAGATATCTTTGTTTTAAAAAACAGAAAGGTCTCATACATTCACATGATTCCAGGAGCAGGATTCTAAATATTCTGAGACTTGCAATAAAATCATAAGAGATGGCAATGCTAGCTAATGTACCTAATTTTAAGTGTGTGAGTGGTCCTTTTGAAGCTAATGGAACTATTCACATGTTCAAAGCTAGGTATGTGCTGAGGTACCTTATTGGGGCCTCATGGGAATGCATGGCTCTTCTGTTGAGTCATCCTAGGCTCAGGAGAGTCATTCTCACAGGTTGCTTTAATGAGTTTCACCTAGGATATGAAGATGGGGTAGAAGTATGCCCCTGGGCCCCAGGGAACTATGAGTATGTCTACACAGCAAGCAGGATCCTGGGGCAGTGAGTCTCAGAGCTTGAGTTTACAGACTCTAGCTCAAGCTATGGCGCTAATGCTGGCTGTGTAGATGTTTGGGCTCAGGCTCCAGCCCAAGCACCAATGTCTGTGCAGCTTTTTTCAGCTTTGTGGCGTGAATCCAAGTCTGTGGACGAGGGCTCTGAAACTCATTGCCAAGGTATCCTGCTTGCTGTGTAGATGTACCCTAAAGGGTTAGCAAAGAGTGAGTCCTCTAGTCAAATCCTAGGAGCAGCCAAGCCTAGGGAGCAAGGTCAGGCTGTTGTGCCATTGTTACCAAGAAAGCCACACTCCAGGAAGGGAGGGAATTGGACATTAACTCAAGCTCCAGGAGCTGAGCCTAGGATAAGGAAGAGTCTCTGCTCATACATTTGTCAAACGCACATGGCATGGAATGGCCTTGTTGTTTAAAATGTTGAGGGGAGGGGAGGAAACTCACTAGGTTGTTTAAAAAAGGAAAATGGATTGGAAAGGAGACTTCAGATATTGAACTCTTGTATTGGCTTTAAGTAAATTTCTGTTATTTTCAGGTGTACCAATCAGTTGCTGAAATGTTAGCCAATTGCACATGCCAAAAATGGGATAATCCCAGAACTGTATGGAATGGGAGAATTTAGAATTTAACATTGTGACAAACTCAGATTCACAGGCAGCTGAGAAGCATTTAGTTATAAAAAAGAAAATGATCTGGAAATTGGCACAGTATTCTTATTAGCAGCTCTTTGCAACAAAGTTTTTTATTGCTACTGCTGCTTTAACTTCAACCTGATGATAATTTGCAAGAGCATAGAAAATAGCATTGTTTACTCACTGTATGAAGAAAATGTTCTCAGGAAGAAGAATTGTCTAATTGCTAAGAACTAGTGGAGTGGTGGGAAACACTGTTTGTCAGAAAATTAATACCTGATTTAAAAATTGGAGTTCTGTGTAGTTTTGATATGTGATAATTCTGCAACATTCTGTGCCTAATTCTGCTAGCACCATCACGGCTAATTAAAACATAAGGGTATTATTTTGTTAATGTATGTGACACTTAACCCTCAGGAATATTTCTGTAGTTAATTATACACTTTAATAAATTTGATTTTCTGTACAAATTTACAAATAAAATTCCCATATTTTTGTGATATAAACATTCAAATTCATGTTGATCTTAAGTTAAATTAGTTGTTAGAACTTGGTGCTTCAAAAGGCACTATCATTCAAGTTCTCTGAAGGATTACTAATTCTGATACAGTGCAGAAAAACAAAACAAAACCAAACCAAAAAAAGAAAAAGAAAAACTTTTAGCGTGACCAGACAGCAAATGTGAAAAATCGGGTTGGGGGTGAGGGGTAATAGGAACCTATATAAGAAAAAGACCCAAAAATCGGGACTGTCCCTATAAAAACAGGACATCTGGTCACCCTAGAAAACCCCCTCAGCCAGGGTAATGTAATATACATTTTTGAAGGTGTCTGTGATGGAGAATGCCTGGCCCACTTTGGGACTGCAGGGGTTAATTCCATTCTTTGGGCCGAGGAGGCCACACCCCTTCAACCCTGCTGGGCATGCTCTGGCAGGAGGCCAAGTATAAAAGGGAGCAGCCCAGTTCATTTGGGGGATGACCACTGGAGAGGAAGGAGGTGTGTTGCAGACTAATGCTGATGGACCACTGACACTCCATGATGTGAAGGCCAGCCAGACAGCAATGAACAACAAACCCTAGGCTCCGGACATCACAGAGGGAGAGGAGACCAGGGGAACCACGAGAACACAAGCTGCAGAGAAGCAGGTAGGGAGTAATCCAGGGAGGCTTTGCGAGGAGGTGTTTGGAGACCCAGAGACTAGCTTGGTGTGTTTTGGCCAGATCCCAGCCAAGCTGGTGATGGGCAACCCCACCACTGACAGGGCTCTGGGTTGGGACCTGGTGGAGAGGGAAGGCCCAGGTCACCCTATCCTCGCCAGTGCCCACCCCACCAGCCCTACTGCCTTTGGCCGCTAGGCTGCACAGTCCTGATTGTGAGGGCCGCTCTCCTGACTCTGGCTGCTAGGCTGTACGGCCCTGATAGAAAGGGCAGGTAGATTGACTTTGGCTCTTAGGCCACATTACTCTGAGACCCACAGGGGTTGCGCAGACTTGCCTGTGGGCCTATAACGACCAGTACCCCATCCCAAAAAGGGCACAGAGGCAGGCATGACCCTCAACAGTGTCCAAGAAACGCTAAGATGCTGTACCAAAGAATATTTATAGATTAGGCTTCCTTTGAAGGGAATTATTAGGCTATGGCAGACAGATTATCTTTCTGCAATTGTAGTACAACTTTTCCACATGTTGAGAAGGACAGGACCTAGCATTTAGTTATGTAACCCATCTGCCAGTCAGAGTTGGCAGCAACAAGGGCCAGGTTCTGTATCTAGGGGTTCCTTTTCAACAATACAACATAAAAACTGGCTTGAGCCCCCACCCAGTGACCTGGGACAATTACACACTACCCCCTGGTTGCCTTCCCCTCTTGCAAGCACAGAGTCTGAGTGTAGCAAAAAACTTTTTTAATAAAAGGAGGGAAATAATGCAGCATTAATTTGGGAAAACACCACAAACAGAGTTTATAAATATGAACCATGAGCAAAAGATCCATCACCAAGTAAGTTGGGCAGTGTCCTTTTCCCCTCAGGTTAAGTCTAGCAACCCAAAAGTCCCTCTAACATACCATCCCTTCTTTGCGCCCCACTCACAGTTGCAGTGCTTGGACAGTGCAGGCCCAGAGTTCAGAGGTGCATCTGCAGAGTTCACCTCCCACCTTCGGTGGAGGGGCAGGGTAAGGAGGCACCTTATTCATACCACTGCTTGGGCACTCACTCGCCTTCCCCTCTGTGGGGTTCTGCTCTGGCACTCTCCACCTGCCGCCCTGCTGGCTGTTCCTCTCCACCAGCCAACCTGCTGGCTGTGCCAAGATGTATTCAGGGCCCCCACTTAACTCAGCTGTCAGTGATTTCAGCTGTTAGTGGTGGAGCCTCACTGATGGTGTGCACTGGGCAGTCTCTTGCATCAGAGAGACTGTCCCAAAGCAGGTCTAATACTTAGACCTAGGTATCAGTGATTTCAGTTCTGAAGCATGTAACAAGACTGTCAATTAAGTCTAAAGTAGTTCTGTTATTACACAGTGGAGAGAGGAAGGGTCAAATGTGTCTGGGGGCCCTCCAGCAAGGCCCATACCACTAAGTACAAGTACCGGTCCAGGTCCTCTCTCAACTCACTGGGCTTTGGAACCCATGTCCCCTGCCAAGTGAGTGCCGTTTAGTTGACGGTGAGTCTCTCAATCAGGAAATGCCAAGTACAGTTCTGGTACCCTTGATTCACCCAACAAGGATAACAAACATTTATTACTTCTGCCCCAACAACAAGGAAACTGGGGATCCCACACCAATCAAAAGTGACCATTTGGGCAAGCAATCCCATCATGCTGAGCACCTAGGCAGGGTCGGTGTGCCCATGCAAACAGGATCAGCTCCTGAAGTCCTTTTCCACAGCTCACCACTAGACATCAGGGTAGAACTCATTCAGACTCTGCTTACAGTTACACTGTTTCTTTTATCGGCGAATTGCTGCTGCTGAGGTCCATAAAGTGTCCATAAAAGACACCTCCATAGAGTTCATTAAGAAATTTGCCTATGAGTGTTGATTTAGCAGGTCTAGTGAAGACCCACTAAATCAATGGCAGAGTGCTCTCCAGTCGACTCTGGTACTCCAGCTCCCCAAGAAGAGTAAGGTAAGTCGACCGGAGAGTGTCTCCCGTTGATGCAACGCAGTGAAGACACTGGGGTAAGCCGACCTAAGCTACATCAACCTCTTCTACAATTATTCACACAGCTGGAGTAGTGTAATTTAGGTCAAATTACCCCAGTAGTGAAGACAAGCCCATTGTTGAGAGGTAGGATCAGACTGTTAGCCAAGTCATCTATATTTTTTGCAACTGTTCTGGCTATATGGAGGGGCTTTCTCAAGGCTGTGATGTTGACACTGCAGAAAGAAAAATGATGACATCAGGTCACTTTGGCTCCAGCCTGATGATGCTTTGTCCATATTGTATTGGCAATCCAGTTATGGTGAGAAATAAGGACCTCATTTAGCTGTTAGGAGTTAGCAAATAGATTGTTTATTATGCTGCTTGTCATCAGTCAGTATACAGCAGAAACTCAGGAGCTGGCTGGCTGATGAAATTCCTTATAGAACCCTCAAACATCTCTGTTTAATATTTTAAGTTTGATTGATATGAAATTAGCAGTAAGACAAGGCATTTTAATATGAAATAACTTAGTGGAACATTAAGATGTTTTAAAAGCACCCATTGTTTTAATTGTCATCGTGGCAATTAAACTGACACAATGGAGATTAAAAGGATGAATACACAGAAAATATTGACATAGGAAAGTCACAGTAAACAATTCTGAATTTAGCTTGAAGTGGAAATTGCTGCTACAAACGAACATGACTTCTTTAAGAGAGGATTTGTCAGTGTTAAGATCCTTTAATAACAGATAACCTTTCTAATGAATTTTCTTTTTTTCTGTTTGCAGATTATCTGCAAACCAAATGTGACTTTTTTTTTTACAGTTTTCTACAGATTTCATTTGCTCTTTCCTGTTTGAAATAAAAAATTTGAGCTGTGTTGCCTAATTGCAAATTGTTGTGCAACTCACATGGTATTGTTTCAATTCATTGATGAGAAAACTCCTTTCGAATAAGGTTTCTAACATGAATGCTCATGGCAAGCGAATCTAGCTTTCATGCTGGTTAAAACTTAATTCCACGAACATTTACAAAAATTAATACAAAGAGTGTGCATATAGCCAAAGTACATTGTTTTTCTTTTTTAAAAAAATTACAGTACCTACTACAGCTGAATATATAGAGCAATGCATAGAGTAAATTGCTAACCAAGTACCTGGAATAAACAAGTAACATTTTCTTAATGTTCTGTGTGAATGAGTTGAGGTCTGGAATACATGTCTTAAAGTGAGAGACTATAGACTAAAGAAGTTCAATCTATTTAATCTATCCAACAGAAGGTTAAGAGGTGACTTGTTCATGGTCTACAAGTACCTACAGGATTAAGAGACTTCTGATAGTAGAGGGCTCTTTAATGTAGCAGAAAAGGCATAACAAGATCTGACAGTTGCAAGCTGAAGCTAGATAAATTTAAATTAGAAATAAGGTGCAAATTTTGAACAATGAGGGTAATGTACCGTTCAAACAACTTTCCTAGAAATGTGGTAGATTCTCCATCAGTTAGAGTCTTTAAATCAAGACCATCTAAAACACTGGTTCTCAACTTTTCCAGACTAATGTACCCCTTTCAGGAGTCTGATTTGTCTTGCGTACCCCCAAGCTTCACCTCACCTAAAACAGCTTACTTACAAAATCAGACATAAAAATACAAAAGGTCCCAGCACAGTGTTACTGAAAAATTGCTGACTTTCTCATTTTTACATATAATTATATATAAAAAAGAATTGAAATATAAATATTGTACTTACATTTCAGTGTACAGTATATAGAGCAGTAGAAACAAGTCATTGTATGAAATTTTAGTTTGTACTGACTTTGCTAATTTTTTTAATGTAGCCTGTGGTAAAACTAGGCAAATATCTAAATAAGTTGATGTACTCCTTGGAAGGCCTCTGTGTATCCCCAGGGATACATGAACCCCTGGTTGAAAACCACTGGTCTAAAAGATAAGTTAATAAGCTATCGCTCAAACAGAACTTATGGGCTTGATGCAGAAATTATTGGGTGAGTTTTTTTGCTCAGGAGGAGGTTAGACTAAATGATCAAAATGGTCCCAGTGGCCTTAAAATTTATGGAAAGCCTCCCACTGACTTAAATGAGCTTTGGATCAGAATCATAGTATGTACATTTGTTGATCAGAACCTAAGTCCCAATTAATGCATATTTTGTCCATTAAATTGTTCAGATCTGGCCCTACAACATAATATTAGACACCTGTGTATTTATGGCATTTTACTGACATTCTGACATCACTTTCACCTGACACAGATGTTCCCTTATGTATGTCACTACATAAAAATAACTGAAAATACAGATGTATGAAAAGTCTCAATTTTCTGTATTTCACTAACATTTTCATCCCCTCGCTCCCCCCCCACACACACTTTTTTTTTGGTTAGTTGGTTGGTTTGGGGGGTTTTTTGGTTGCAACTCTAAGAAGGAAAGAGAGAGAAATTAAATTATTTTAAAAGGATGAACTAGTGCTGCCCCAGCCCCAGGTAAAACTAAATTTGCTTTCTTTGGAGCCAGGATTTTACCTATTAAGTTTTTTATGCTAGAGGGGAAGCACTCAAATATCACACAAAAATGGCAGTTCTTGACTGGGAAACATGTCTAATGAGGTAGAGGATGGGACTGGGAATCAGAAATAGAGATGGTCACAAAAAAAAGACATTTTATTGATTTTTTTAACCAAAATTTTTATCCCACTTTTCTGTCAATTTCAATGAGATTGAGAATTTCACAAACAGCTCTGTTCAGAAACCCTGGGGTCTGTTCTTGACTCTGCACTGGTTTGCCGTGCAACTCTGGGTAAACCACTTAATCTCTCTATCCACCAGTTTTCTTATAATGATGGTTTCACACCTTTTTCAAACTGTTTTGAAACTCGGGGTGAAAGTCACTATGTACGATAAGTGCCACATATTTGTTTTCTTCCTGAATGAATTAATTCAGTTTAGTTTCATGCCAGGTATACTTTGAGATCTATATGAGGCTATCTGAAAAATTGACACTTCTTCCTTGGTCTTTATTTAATAGACCTGCATATTTAAGATGTCAGTGCCAAATAAATCTGCATCTATGTGGAATCATCTGCTTTTCTGCATAACTATTTTATAATGAAATCACCATTAATGCAGTTTGACTTAAATATTACTGAAAATATAAATTTCTTTCTATAGTTTTTGTGCATTATCTTTGTACTGAGCAAATATCAACAAAGTCAGTATATTGGAATGGGTGGCCAGGCAGCACAGGGTATTGAAATAGGTTTTCCAGACCTGCCTAGTAATTGAACATTTATCTCCAGAATGACTCTCTGTGGTGGCACCAACTTCTGTGCTGCCAATATTCACAGCTGTAGCATGCAGAGAGGGGAAAGCAGGGTGAACCCCAAGCAAACCAGCTTTAGGGGGTGTGGGAGTAGAAGTGAGAAGTGGGGAAAGGGAAAAGTCACAGTTCTCGAGGTTTAGAAATCTAAGATTTGCCACAGTGCATGTGGGCAGGAGCTATACAAACCCTTCCTGTTTGCTGCTACTTCAGTGCCAATTCAAAAGTGTTCTTCAAACTACTTCACTTGACAATGGGCATGAAAGGTACCTTATCTGTGGAGTGGCAAGTGCTTCTATGCTCTGAAGATATCCACACTTCTCTGAACACGTCCCTAATTGGTATTCAATCTTAAAAAATGTCTTTCATTAAAAAATATAATTTGAAGAACGGGGTAATTGACTCACATTTGATTAAGGCAGATTCTATTGGATTAACGTGATTAATAGATAAAAATATAACCAAACAGAAAGCAGTACAAAAGGTGACAAAGTCATGGATCATATTAAGATACTAAATTTATAAAAAGATTGATACTCTAGGAATATTCATTTTGCAGTAGGTATCACACTATTCTGTTGCAGCTAGTGATGTAATTCCAATGAAGTTTGTAGTCAGGAGCAAGGGCCTGATCTAAAACCTGCTGGTGTAAATGAGTCTTTCCAAAGATTTCAATTAACTTTGGACCAGGCCCTGGGGGTACTTGAGTGGTGGCATGGCACAGCCCTAGGAAAACCTTAGGTGTCGTGGTTTTGATGGCACCAAATTATTTTAGTACAACCAGGAATATTGATTTCCTAAATCAGACAAAATGTGCCACAACAGAAGGAGATTGTCCTCAGATTAAAAAGTAGTTTGCCTTGAACATTTACAAAAAGCTCCACAGAATAGCAGTCTGCTGCAAAAACTTGGAGTAATATGTGTTCTGATACAATATATTGTTCCAAATTCTTTCCAGAATTGCTAAGGCAACATGTAACTGCACAAGAGATGTGACATTGTGCATTCTTACAATGACTTGCTCAAAATAATCTTATGTACCTAAAAATGTCAGTGTTTTAAATATGACATATTAAAGAATAGGAGAAAAGGCCAGAGTCAATAGCCTTATCTTAACATACCTACAATGATGGCCGTGAGCCATAAAAGCCAAGATATTCCAGAAGTGGGTGTTCCCTAGCTTTGTCCTGTATTCCTGGGATCACAAATACCAAGCACCTCTCTGGATGGTCCTTAATTTTCAGACTAGACTGTAGGTACTATCCAACTGTGATTTTAAGGTTTCTGGTGATGTGACTCTTACCATCTCTTTCAAAAGCTGGTTCCATTCTCTTTATGATCATACAAATTATATGCTGTGCTGATATTTAATTCGATGCCACTTTCAAACTAAATCTATTATTTGAATGCTTATTATTAATCACTGTATACCTCTTATTAGCATCTTTTGGTGGCATGATGATGTCAGACCTCTCTGTGCACTGACTACAAATTATCAATATCTTCACCAACTCTCTTAAAACAGGAACTCCAGGGAGGGATTCACTAGGACCAACTAACAATATGATAGGAACCCATCTGTCTTATCATTTTCAATATCTGCGTAGGCCTCAGGAGTCTCTCTTTTATTCTCTGGCTACTTTTCTCTCATGGCCTTATTTGCATATGGAGAAGCTAAAGGAACCATTAACAAAAGCCTTATCTTGCATTATTTTCATTTAAACAAATTGGTTAAACTCGCTGTTGGGGCCTAGCAAAGTGAAGGTGCTGCTTCGATGGAGGACAGCTTGCTTTTTCTCCCAGATCAATGATTTAAACTGAGAAGCATGTTCCCATGTAGAGAATATTTGGAACTCCCAAGTAAAGAGAACGCATTTCAGCAATGTATATGACAGATAGAAACTGACCATACAAATATTGAAAAGACATTGTTTAAATGCCATTGCCTAGGGCACTTTCATAATAATGAAAGAATGCTGGTGAGAGTGCACAAATACCAGCTGAAACAAAATAATGAACCTAGTTTGAACTTGCTTGTGTCAGATGTACTATTTGTGGCACACTTACCAGGAGCCAAAGCAGAAGGGAAGATGCCAATAACCTACCAAATGTTAATGAAAACTAAATGCAGCAGTCGATAAAGCAAACTTGTGAGAATGCAAAAAGTCTGAGTCTTTAAAAGCAGAATGGTCAGAGCTAGAGATGAGTCCCATCCTTTGCTTATCATTACTGCTGTGCTAATGGTGAATTAATGGCGCCAAATAGCATAAGGTAAGAAAATACTACCCCATTCATGAAGTCCAACTCGGTAGGGAAATATGCCCATCCCCCAAAAAACGCAGCTAAAAAAATTACTTTGTAGCCTCATATGTGTCGAGCTTTCCTGCAGTGGCTCAAGAGCATGAGTACCAACCTCAGGGCAGACTATAAAGAAGCTGGGCACAAACCCCAAATTGTCTGTGAGTTCTATACTCAGATTTCACCAACCAAGTATCAAGTGTAAACTCTTCAGGCACTATAACAGCCTAAGCATGGAGTCCCAGACAGTCCCTGTCATAAATATAAAGGGAAAGGTAACAACCTTTATGTAGCAGTAACATAAAATCTCTCCTGGCTAGAGGTACAGAATCACTTACGTGTAAGGAGTTAATCAGTTCAACTAACCTAGTTGGCACCTGACTGGAAGGACCAATGGGGAAAGAAGATACTTTCAAATCTGGGGTGGAAGGGGGGGGGGGATTTTGTTTGGGCTCTCTTTGTTGGTTCCCTCTCAGGACAAAGAGAGAGACCAAGCAAGTAAACTAACTCCTAAAAAACTCCTAAAATGATACATCTAAAATTACAGAAATTGTAAGTAATAGCAAGGAAATGCATAAAATAATCTTTTGTTTTAGCTTGTGAATTTTCCCTATGCTAAGAGATAATTTTATTCCTGTTTTGTAACGGGGAAGCAGAGTCAGAGGGGAATCCTCTGAGTTTCAAATCTTTTTATTTACCCTGTAAAGTTATCTTCCATCCTGAGTTTGCAGGTGTGATTCTTTTTTTAATTTTTTTTAAAATAAAATTCTCCTTTTAAGAATTTGATTGATTTTCAGTGTCCTAAAAACCAGGGATTTGGTCTGTGCTCACTTTAACCTATTGGTTGGTATATTATTCTCAAGGCCCGTCTCCCCAGGAAAGGGGGTGAAGGGGCTTGGAGGGATATTGAGGGGGTGAGATAGGGCTCCGAGTGACCCCTCCCTGAATGTTTGTTTAAATCACTTGGTGGTGGCAGCAATACCATCCAAGGACAAGGAAAGGAATTTGTGCCTTGGGAAGATTTTATCCTAAGCTGGTGGAATATAGGCTTGGAGGGGTTTCATGAGGGTCCCCACATCTGTACTCCAGACTTCATAGTGAGGAGGGAACCCCCTTGGGTGCTCCAGTAAATCTTGTCATCCAGGTGAGCATATTTTTGTGATAGATGGTCCCTTACGCCCAAAATCACAACAATATTCAGGTTACTCAGTCCCAAAGGACCAGTTGCTTGCCCCAGGTCAATTGCACCTTAGATCTCATAGACAATGCTTGTAGCCAATCCTATAATAAACTATCTAAAGATTTGTTAACTAGGAAAAGGAAATTGAAGTTATTTATGAGGTTAAAACATGTAAACATACATACACAAATGAATTAGTCTTAAGTTTCAAAAAGTAATAGAAGCTTGTATAATAAGCATGCTCTGTATGTCCCTTAGAACTAACCCAGGCTAAACACCTGGAGATCCCTTACTTATGCTTAGAAAGCTTGCCTTCGAGAGTCCAAGCAGCATAGAGACAGTTTCTTCCTGTCAGGGATTTTTATTCTATTTCTCCCTTCTCTGGTCTGGTAGCTCAGCTGATGGGAGGAATTCGCTTGCAATTTCCTTTTCATGGGAAGGGGAAGGAGGAATAGAAGAACGCAATCAAAGTTTTTCTCCTCTTTGATGTTGCACAATAGTTTGTCTGGTGTTGATGGGCCATCTCTGTCAGGAGGACATAACACCTTTTGTTTTAGGCCAGCATTTCATGCTAATTAATGTCTCTCCCTATCTGGTGATTTACACAGCTACAGGACTTACAAAGCAAATGCTCAAATATTACCTTAGGATATGGTATACAGAGGTACTTATAAGTGAGATTAATGCAGGCAGCGACTTACAAGCATTCAATGATGCCTAAACACTAAGCACATTTGTATAACTCTAATACTTGTTGTAACAATACTAGCACACAAGTGAACCAGACTAATTCTAGCTATGCATTTGTCAATATTTAGTTGCGATGGGGGCTTTTGTAGGAGCTGGCATCGGCTTTGCTAGCATCCCAGTATGAACACAAGGATTGCTCATTCAGTTCTGAAATGTTCAATGGGTCCAGAGCATTCATCAGTACCAGAAGACCTCTGATTAATATATTCAATTACCTCTCTGGCTTGGAAAGCAAAGACCATTGACAGATTCAAGTTTAACTTGCAAATCAAGCTGCTTTGAGTTGAGGCTTCTATGAGATAAGAATAACTGAATGAAAAAAAGGCTTTGTATGAAGAATTTGGCTTCACAAGACATAGAAGTCCTGCTCAAGATGTTTTAGATAATGGTTCATGATACATTAAAACAAAATGGAAAGTTCTTGCAAAGCATAGGGCTTTAAGCACAGTTACAGAGGGCAATTGGGCTAGGTAGAACAAACATTCAAAGTGTCAAGTAGACTCAAACCAAACAAAGGAGGATGATTGGAATCCTTATTTGATTATACTTACTTGCACCCTAAGAAGCCAATCTGGAGTTCCATGTCCAATTGCTAATGGATCAATATCTTAAGAACTAGTTGACTTTAACCAATCACCACAATTTTTAAGATAATGCCTAAACAATGCAGAAAGACTATTACCATAGGAGAGCAAATGATTCTCCTCTTTGAATATTGGCAACCATATGAAAGTGTGATTAGGAGACAAATGGGAATCTACTGAAATGTTGCCCACAGAAAATGTTCCGATGCTCTATATAGTACAACTACTTAATATATATGAGTTCAAAAGGACTTCAAAAGCCCTCTTGAAGGTTCCAATAGATCCTGAAAGATGTACAACTGAAATATCTCTGTCCACAATACTCACTACTAAGAGGCAATATATGAGGTTACATGATATATCAGTCACTCTGCAGGAGACCAGATATACATGATTAGGCTGTTGTATCTATCCATAGAGATCAATCAGAAGAATCCAGGTCTATGTCTAGAAGGTCAAGAAAGCACTCCTTTTCAGGACAAAAAGTGCTGTCCTGAATAGAGATGGCCTTAAAGCACTTGCTTAATTACTTTTCAGAACCAAGACCGTAGTAGTTAATGACATAGGTGGCTGCTATTTTCAAAGGGGAGAAGTTATTGAAAACAATGCTTTGGTACTTCAGTATTAAGTATCCCTCTAGTGGCAACAGTGTTGCTTTAAGTGCTTCCAGATCTATAGTAGAAAGGTGCTACAGAAAAGGTAGGAATGGTTACTCATGTAACGAACAAGGGTGAATAATAAAGAATAACCCAGAAAGGCTTACTCTTGAATATAACATCATGCCACTTACTGGAATGAAAATAACACACCTCACCTAGGAATAAATTGTCCCCTGTGAGCCAGCTGGGACTTACTCCTAATTAGTTCACTAAATCACTGCAAGTAGCTTGGTATATAGATACCTGTGTTTTTGGTGTGCCAAAGGTAATGGACTTTCTTCTTGTTATTGCATACATGTAGCTGGTTGGTGGCAACAAGGGTGGAGTTGGGGGCTATTTCTTCACTGCAGACAGCAAGTGTTAGAACTGAAGAAAGGAGTATAAACAATCAGGAAATATGAATATTTGGAGGCAAATGCATGCTTCTTTTGTAGAGAATGTGGATTTCAGGCTTACCTCTGCAAACTGTTCTTCAGCAGTTAAGGATTTTGTGCATTAGGCAAGCTCTATATTGTGGAAGAAGCAGTATGTGTGTGAGAGAGAGCAAGAGCACACAAGGTGTAGTGAGGAAATCTATCCTTAAGCAAGACACTTCATAAAATAGCTCAGGTTTTATCGTTTTACAGTTGTTGTCTTGCTATTACTTGATTAACTTACCACAGAGAGTGTGGTGTATCACTGAATCCAGCAGTGCTTGTGAAAAGATTTCTATTTATGATTTTTTTTGAGAATAAAGTCAAATGTAGATGGATAGGCATCTTTAGAACACTGTTGCTTCATCTTTATTTCTAATTGAGACACTACCAAGGATGGTAAGGCTCTGGAGTATAATGACTTGTCAGCACAAGACACAGAGTGGACCAATTTAATACTTGCTTGGGGGTTTAGAATTTCAACAGCCTTTGATCAAATCTTTTTTAGGTCAGTAACATTTAGAGGTGTAAAAAAAATCAAGTAATTGGAGAGAAACTAGATGGTTTGTGGCTAAGTGGAAAAGCGCAGATTATATTGTTGTACAGTATCTTATTCTTTAAATAAAAAGGTCTTATGATTTTATAGGCAGTGGATTAATATTGATATCCTGTTATGATTCACACTGTTGAGTGTGCAAATGTCAGACATCTTTTGATTTTTTCTGCACATGCTCAATATAACCACATCATTAGAACCATAAGATCAGCAATTACCACTGAGAGCCAGCAGATGACAGCATTACATGTAAACACCTATTTTAAAATCTCCTTTGTGGAAAACAAAAATAGTTTTGGATTGTTCATTAAAATCTGAATTAGAATATTACAGAAGTAATCAAGTTTAAGTTATCAGAATATCATCTGAGTAAAGCAACATAATCCTTAGGAAATCTCGCCCAGATAATGCATTCCCTATTGTCATTCAGAGCTCCTAATATACACCTAATATAACTTAACACACATCCAATGATTTTCAAGGTTCTTCTGCTTATACTTTGAGTGCATGTAGTCACTTACTGTGTCGTTAGCTGGTCGTTAGATAAGGTGACTGAGGTGTGATGAAATATTGTAGCTTTAATGGGATAAATATTTTTTTATTATGGCATTGACTCAGAGGTGTAGCCAATTGTTTGACTGCACTTCCAGTTCATTCTTTAAAATGTTCGAGAGATCAAAAACCAAACTTAGTAAATTTATTGTCCAAAGGCAAAACAAAACAACATGAAAAGGAGACATATGTACCTTCCTTCTGGGAAGCAAATTCACACAACATGTTCATCTTACACAGAAGGTGTGCTTCAAAAATATGCAGTTCATCTAGTAGTATTTATACATTGATTTTACAAGTTACAGAACTCATTACATGTCACTAAAATCCAACACACCAGTTTGTCCTCAGTTCCTTTAGTAGTTGTTGTTCTGTACTGTCCTTACCTTTGTGTTGGGTACTAGCATTCCAGGTACCTTCCTATTCTTTCCCATTTCTCATTTGGAATATTACATTCCAAGTGCTGATGAACCATGAAAGTACTCCCTAATTGTACGTGATACAAAGTATTCATGCATCTCTGCTTTGGCAAACTTTCTATTTGCTAATGCCTAGCTAACTTCAGCTTTGCAAAGTTTTGTGAGGTACATGGGTGAACAGAATTGTGGGAAGAGTATAATACATTCAGTTAACATAACTTCCCAACACTTCATATTGATTATATTAATACCATGCACATAATACCCATTCATGTGGTATCTACTTATTACAGTAGTGTCTAGAGCAGAGGTGGGCAAACTTTTTGGCCTGAGGGCCAAATCTGTTTATGGAAATTGTATAGCGGACCATGAATGCTCACAAAATTAAGAATTCATGTTCAAACAGGGACTATACAAGTTTGTTTCAAAATCAGCACTATTAATATAATTCTACTGAACAATGCGCTGTTAGAAAATTACATTACTGAACTGTTCATTGATTTTACCGCACAATTATCATCCAGGCTCACCCCGTCACTTGCCATACTCTGCCACCCATCACTCCAGCCGAGGAGTGGAGTTGGGGCTTTTTCCCCTTCCCCCGCTCACCCGCCAGGTGCTCCTGCTGGGGATCGGGGTGCAGGGGCTTGCAAGCCCCCAATCCCACTCCCTGGCAAGAGTGCTGGAGCGAGACAAGCCCCCGACCCTGCTCCCCGGCAGGACAGCCAGGCAGGCAGAGTGGAGCAAGCCCCTGACCCTGCTCCCTAGCTGGCGCACTGGGTGGTCAGAGCGGGGCAAGCCCCCGACCCCACTCTCCGGCCAGAGTGCCAGAGAAGGGCAATGGAGCTCAAAGGTTAGATTAAAAGTGGTCCACAGTTTGCCCACCCTTGGTCTAGAGGTTCCAATTGAGATGCAGTCCCATTTTGCTAGACGTTGCATAGACAGACAGTTCTTGCCCCAGGCTGTATTCTTCTGTCTTGGTGACAGGAGAAACAGAGGCACAGAGCAATGAAGTGATTTGTCTAAGGTCACCCAGCAGGCCAGTGTCAGAGCTGGGAATGGAAACCAGGCCACTCTGACTAGAGCCAAGTGCACTAACCATTAGATATCCCTGTCCCTCAATAGGAATATGCTACATTTTTTCCCTCCTTCATTCATAAATTGTCATTTCACTAATTCTGTGCAATCAGTATAGTTTTTACCTGCTAAATACTAGTGGAAGTTCAAGAGTATCACATCAGTCTGTTTAACAGAATTTTCCAAGTTTAATTAATCACCTGTCATAGCAAGAAAGTGGTACTGCTCTACACCTTCTCCAGCACCCCCTCACTTGGTGATGTTGCATATTAGAATATCTCCTGTTCAATAGGATTATGGGAAGTTGCCTTCTGAATGGCAGAAGTGTGTGCTTATAACCTCCGGGAACCAAATGCCATTGAACTGATTGGTCAGTTCTGAAGGAGCTCCTTGAATGTAAGAACCATAGAAAGGGACCACTGACAAACAGACAACATTTTTTAGAGGGACTCTCAGAACAACATTGTTGACTTGTTAATTCATACACAGCTGTAAGATAACAGTCTATAAGACTCCCCACTCTTTCACTCTAAGCATTTTCTAGTTTTCATGTCTTCAGTGCAGTATCTGCAGTAGGAGACTATTAATAAGATTACCATTCCAGCAAAATGTATCAGTGCCCAGTATTTGCCAAGGAAGAGGAGGTATTTCATGGATAATTACAGTTTCCTTTTTATTAGGATGGCTATGCTGCAGGCAAATCCCACAGCTGGATATGGCATCCGATATGAGTTGATGCACCTATGCCTGACCAAACAATAACATCACAAGCTTTTCTTCTGCTCTATTTTATTCCCCAGTGTACCCCAAAATAACATGACTGCATAGTATGCCTTCATATGATTGCATAAAAAAGTAACTGATGCCTTATGGCTACCATGCTATTGTCAAGGCCATTGTGACTGACTTTTTTCAATACACAATGTATCTTTGCAGACTTCATCTGCCAGTCTGAAGTTTAATAGTAGTAATATTACTGCCAGTGTTAATGATAATCTTGGTTTGGATTGATATGATACTGCCCACTGTTGCAGTATGTGTAACAAAAGTCAGAAATTCTACCCCACCCAGAGCAAATGACAGGATGGGGCAGCCAGAATTACATAAATACAATGACCCAAATAGCTCACCAAGTGTGGTGTTTGCTATCAAGGAGCCAGTGATTCTGTCTCTGATCCTGGGGCTGGTTTATATCAGCCTCAGTGGAGTTCAGAGTAGGCTGAGGGCTGCTTTAAAGTCCTCCAGCTGATAACAGCTCCCAGGAGACTGACAACTAACTGGTGATAAGTTGAGTGCAATGCACTCTATCCACACTCACTCCCATCCCAATCCATCCTTCACTAGTTACATCTGCTCCATGCTTGCTGGTGATTCCCCCAGCACAGGAAGGTGAGAGTGGGTGTCATAACATTTCTTCCCAGATCTGGACCTTAGCGTTCAAAATATGGGTGTGAGCATGAAAACCTCCAAGCTTAGGTACCAGCTTGGACCTAGTATCACTGCCACTAGCTAAGAATTATACAGTGCCTAGCTCACTGTGGTCTCCCCAAAATCTTCCCTGGGGACCCCAAGACTCAGATTCCTTGAGTCTCACAACAAAGGGGAATAAAACATTTCCCTTCCCCCTCCTCCCCTCCAGGTGTTCCCTCCCTGGGTCCCTGGAGAGATATACAGAAGCAAGCTCTGTGAATCTAAACAGAGGGATTCCACCCTCCCTGTTTCAAGTCCTTGAAACACAAGCACCGAGAGAGCTAACCTCTCTCCCCCATCACCCAGAGGGTATGCAAAGTCAGGCTTAGTAAATCTAACACAAAGAGATTTTCCCCCTGACTTCTTCCTCCCACCAATTCCCTGGTGAGCTGCAGACTCAATTCCCTGGAGTCCCCACTAAAGAAAAACTCCAACAGGTCTTAAAAAGAAAGCTTTATATAAAAAGAATGAAAAAAAGGACATAAAAGGATCTCTGTAATAAGGTGACAATATACAGGATCAATTGCTTAAAGGAAAAAAATGAATAAACAGCCTTATCCAAAAAGAATACAATTTAACACATTCCAGTAACTAAACATATGTAAATACAAAAAAAATATATAAACCTATTGTCTTACTATCTTTGTACTTACAACTTGGAAACAGACGATTAGAAAGCCTGGAGATAGAAAAATCACTCTCAGAGCCGAGAGGGCACAGACACAAGACAAAGAACAAAGAACTCACACCCAAAACTTCCCTCCACCCACATTTGAAAAAGTCTTGTTTCCTGATTGGTCCTCTGGTCAGGTGTTTCAGGTTACTGGTGTTACCCCTTTACAGGTAAAAGAACATTAACCCTTAGCTATCTGTTTATGACAGTGGGCAGTTTTCACCCCCTTTGCACTTTCAGAGCAATGTAAAGGGAGCAGAACCGTGGCCAAGATCTGGCATAAGATGTTCATCTGCAGACAACTGGAGACTCTGAGCATAGAAGAAGTAGGTGGTTTCTACTGCTGTCAGAGGTCTTGTCTACTTTATGAAATGTTGCCATGTTGGAACAGAGTTGTTAGAGTTGGCTGATACGTTACGTATTTAATTTCAGGGTAGCCATGATAAATCTTGACCAGCATTGTGTGGCTCACTCAATTATTCACAATCATGTCAAAATAAAGTGTTTTTTTTAAAAACTGTACTATATACAATGCTAGAGAGATGGGTCATCTAGTTTAAGACACTTGGTTTCTGTCCTCCACAAAAAAACTCTTTGCTAACATGCAACCAACGTTGCTACAATAACATAATAGCATTGTGTGTGTATGTATAAAACTTACGAAAACTTTCATCATACACTGCATGTCTCTCGCTCTGTGCAGTGCCTAGAACAGTGGGCCTTGATCTTGGTTGGACACTGGCACTACTGTAATTAACATGATAATTAATGCATGTACAAAGAATTCAGGAGGTGTTTTGAGCACCAGCTCCTCATCTCACCAACATTACCTTCTGTCCAAGTTGAAACAATTTGCTTTTCTGAATCAAGGGATGAAGTTAACTAAAATATTGATCTTAGTAGAAGAGATTCTCTTAAAATACATATCTCATTCTAATGCTAATTACCTGAGGCTTGATCCTCCTCCATTCCTTATTTGCTGTGTGAGTAGTCTTAACTATTTCAATGGAGCTAGTTGTGTGAACAGAGACTACTTGGAGGATCAGGCCCCATTCAATATACTTTCCTAAATCTCCATAACACCAGGATGCACTAGCTGATGGGGAAGGCTAACAGGAGGAATGTCTCTTTAAATATGAAATTTCAAAAACAATTATCATTCAAAATGCTCTTTTTTCTGATGTTCCTTAGGAAAGACATATATATAGCCTTGAGCTAGAAGTCCAACTTTTGCTTTTAAATGCAAATATTTTAACAAGTATAACACACAGAAGCATGAACTATCAATTATTCCTACTAGGCATTTGTAAAACATCTTGTTTACCACAAAGAGACCAAATTAGACTAAAAAAAGTAAAATAAAAATTTGCAATTGAAATGTTGCATTTTCTTCTTGAAACATACCAGTTGTACGTTATCCTAAATAGCTTTCTCTCACCATCTCTCAATAGATCTGACTGGTCTTTCAACTAGAAAAGATGGGGAATTGCCAGTATGTGCCCATTACATGGCAGCTTGTGGCAACTTTACAAAACCTTGCATTAAGTACAGTGTTAGAACAGTGAGTTAATCACAAACAGCCTGTCAAGTGGGCATATGAACACTATGGTTACTTCCTTCATTATTATATATAAAGGTGCTACCTAACAATACAGCTTTCTATGAGGAAAATAATTTGTATTTTATACAGTGGATGACTGCAGTATTTAAGGGCCCAATCAGAAGTCAGTGGGAATCCTGAAGTCATTGACTTCAATAGGCTTTTGATTGTGCCCCAAGTTCTTTAATTAAATCATCTTTATACTGTTGCTGTGAAAGTATTTTTCCCAGCAGCATTACGTATCTGGAAATTATAACCCACTGACCTGACAATGGAACATTGAAAAATGACCTTCTGACAACTTGTCATATTTGGTTTTTTTTAAATACATTTTTAAAAATCATTTTGATTCAGCTTGAAAGAGACTAATCTGTATTGTTTGTTCTCCTTCCCCTCCGCCAGCCTTAGAAAATTGAATAAATTGTTTTGAGACAATAACTTCATATTGTTTGTTTGTTTTTTCCAAGCCCCAAGTAGTTCTAAGAATTTTGAATTCTGTGAGGTTTCTCTGGGGAGGTCTACCACATTAGCTAGCTTCTGCCAGACTGAAGTGAAATCAGTGGATGAGTATTTTCCAGATTTTATACCTTTTTACATTATGCTTCCTTCCCTGTTGCAGAACAATTTGAGTAGCTCTTAGGCTGGACTTCAGCTCTATGATGGTTTTGTCTTTCTATGAACATGGTGGCCATTATACTCAGGATTTCCCTTTCTCCAGAGGAAGGTGGCAGTTTGAGTAGTATATTATGACCTTCATCAAGTCAAGTTCCTTGTATGTATGTGCCTAGAGGATTAGCTCCTAATATTAACGATGCATTAAGTATGGCACAATCCTGCAACTCCTATATGCTCTAAAACTGTGCCCTGGTGAGATAATTAATTGGTATCATGAATTGTAGTACTGAATAGCCTGGGAGATATGGTTTTGTTGGGATAATCAAGAGGCAGGAGCCATTTAACAGCAAGGTAGCTTTCCCTACTGAAGGAGTGGGGAGAGACCCTTATGGCCCTTCTAACTGGAATGCGTGTCCAGTTGGGATGAGCACTGCAGGTACCAGAAAGTTATTGTTCACACTCTGATTGTATGTGTAACCATGTCCGTTCACCACTCTGGTGCCTCCTGCCAGCTGTCATGGGAATTAGCTCTGCATGTTCGTGAGCCCTCTTCGGGTGCTGCCTTGCTACCATCGCTTCTGCTTAGGACCCACATGTCTCCAAGGACCGCAGCATCCTCTTCAGCGACACAGCCTCTGGCCATGCTGCACACCATGCTCCCCGTTCCAGGGAGCTGAAGTCTCTTGTTCAGCCACTTCCCTTAGTAGCTACTGCAGCGAATTATCTGGCCACTTCCTCTTGACCCCAGCATCATCTTTGCCCTTGCATCAGCCTGCAAACCCCAGCAGTCAGCCAGGAGCTGTCTCATGCCCCCGGTCCCTGCTAGCAGCACTGCTCTGTCCAGGGTGCTGGCAGTTCTCTCAGCCCTCCAGAGACACAGTCCTTCCTCCCTGGGCTCCCAGCACAGAACTGCCCTTCTCTGCTCTGCAGCCCCCTTGTCATATGGGCCTGCTTGGCTGCTTCCTTCAGCCCTTCTCTGATTGGCTGCCTCCTCCTCAGCCTCCCTAGGGCTCTAAACCCTTAGAGCCCAGTGTAGGGCAGGCACCCCATCACAGTATGTAACTTAATAATGTAGCTGCCTGGGTGTGTATTATATACAGTACATAACAAAAATGCTGCTCTTGTAGTAACTGCTCCTTATTTCTGGTCATTTAAGTGTCCTTATCTTCAGGAGATATGTCTTGGAAGAGGTTATATTATGTTCTCCAAGATGCCTATTGGTCAGTGTGCTTGAGCCTTCCAAGCATGAAACCAGCTTCTCTCAGCAGATAGCATATTTCTTGTGTTGTTTCCCGGCCAAATTCAGTTTCTGGGCCAGTCAATAAGGTCTAGCAATGTGGCTCAAATCGATGCTAGTGGGTCACCTAGACTTTAAAAGGAAGTGAATCAGCTTATCAGTCTTTGCCTCCCTGATTGAATTTCTACTTGCAGTTGAGTTTATAGTTTCTTGCATTGGCACAGCAGGACAGTAGTTGGGCAAGTTAACTGGTTCTTAGCATTTTACTGATTTTTAATAAGTTTGGCTACTAAATCTTGCAGTTGGCTACTAAAAACAGCTGAGTTTTGTACCAAATGTGACAGATGAAGGGGAACAAAAACAGCTCCTTGATGCCTTTTCTAGTAGCTAGAGCTTAAAAGCTGCTGTCACACAGTACCACAGTGGAATTATTGTTTGCAAATAAAGCAAATTAAAATAAACACCTTTTATCACAAGAAAGTAATTAGAGTTGATTCGTGGCTTCATTTGGTTTTTCTTTCCTGACCTTGACTGTATCGTGATGGTTTTGTGCTTCCTTGGGCAGTTTCTACTTGCATCTGCATCGATTAAACCTTGATCTCATTTATTATCTCAGGAAATGGTCTCAAGGTCACAGGGCTGGAAATTTAATTATGGTGGCAGTATATTAAGTGGCACATTTAAAGATGCTGAATCGTAGTAATTAATTTTTTGGATGGTGGTCTCTAGGGAACAGGTTTTCTCCACGCTGGGTGTTTAGACATCCATCATGGCCATTCAGCTTGGCAGCTGTCTTTTAGCTTTAAACTGCATCATTATTCATCTTTTATGACTGCCTTTAAAAACACTAGACAACCATATCCGTTTCTATTGTAATATATGTCTGCTGCTTGTATTGAGCTATTCTTCACCTTTGCCATAAAACATTAACTTAGGTTGCTAGTAGCTACCTGGGCTGGCCTCTAAATTGAGACAACAATTACCCTTCGCTGACATCTAGTGTCAAGACATGAGATATAGCTGGAGTGCTGAATCCACTGGCCTGGAAATCCTGCACTTCCCCAGCGATTCTCACCCAAGGAGCTGCAGCAGTGGCCATAATTAGTGCGCACGAGGGATTAGCTTTGCACTCACTGTTGACTTTGTAGCGGCACTAGGTTATTGAATGAAATGCGGCACTGCCAAGGTCTTAAAAAGCTTGTAATGTTTAATGAAGGAATGGCCATTAAACTTGCTGGTTCAAATATTAGGTAAGATGGAACTGGGAAGTATTTAATAAAGAGGTATGAAAATATGAACTAAATTACATATATTCATTAAAAAAGCTGGCCGAAGTCCAGCCTAGCTGGAAAGTGGCCATTGCTCTTGCTTTAGAGAGTCTGTATTATGTGGGTGTAGTAGAATTTTAAGCAGCTTTCAGGTTTTAGCCATCTATAGAACTTCTCAGAAAGTTTTAAATGTTCAGTATAAGAAAAATAACTCCACAATGGGAAAAAAAGTTCATAAGAAAGTACTGGAACTGCAACAAAATGTTTTCTAAGTAGTACAGGCTGCTGTACCTCCTGTGGTGTAAACAATAAATATAGATCTTGAAAAGGGGAAACTTGCCTGTCCTTTATTTGGCTGAATCTTCCAGGATCAAAATCAAAGTACTTATCGCTCAGTGTTTTTAAAGCTTTGATCCTCCTACCAGCTGTGGAGGTAGTAGATATTAATTTTATCATTTTTATAGATGGGAGAACTGAGATCAAGAGAAGTGAAGTGATTTGCCCAAGGCCACACAGGAACTAAGTCAGGAAAAAGAACGCTGGAGCTCTAAGTTCTGGGCACAGTCCACTAAATTTTGCTATCTCTTGAGATTTTCCAAACAGGGTCCAAGCCATGGGCCTTTCCACCAGAGTTCCTCTTTTTGCTTGCAGTATCTGATCTTCCTTAAAATCATAGCCACACTTTTGTCTGGTTCCAGATCTCCCTATCAGGGAAATAAACCCTCCTAGAAGGAGATAAGCTAGGCCTTTCTTATACCAAGAGTCATACACCAGTGGTTCTCAAACTTATGTATTGGTGACCACTTTCACATAGCAAATGTCTATGTGTGACACCTCCCTCCCCCTTTTAAATTAAAAACACTTCTTTACATATTTAACATTATTATAAATGCTGGAGGCAAAGCGGGGTTTGGGGTGGAGGCAGACAGCTTGTGACCTCCCATGTAACAACCTGGTGAGCCCCTGAGAGGTCCCAATCTCCAGTTTGAGAACCCCAGCTGTACACTTAGAACCAGCTGAAGGGGACATTTAACAATGGGACATTGTGTTAGTCCTCCATCTAACACAGTTACCAACTTGAGCTGTTTAGCTTACTCAGTAGCAGATCTTGAAAGCTCTTATTAAGTCTGATATTAACTGAGGTATTTATATAAAGTATTAGAAATATTAATCATTCTAATCCTCCAAATGTACCTTTCCTCCTCCCATAGTTTTAGAAAGGAAAACAACAAAACACAGCAGCAATCATGTTGTAGCTGGGTCTGGGTCTTTGAAGTCAAATGACCATTCAATGCCCACTCTTGGTTTATATGGGTGCATTTGGATCCTTATAACTGTTTAAGTCTAGCCTGTAGAGTTTGAATGTGTTTGTCTAGTATTTCTGTGGCCCTAGCCTCCTAGCCAGTAAGATGTGTGCATGTCTGGGTAAGAGGCATATTTATCTGACTTCAACCTGTAGGGGTTGTGTGGTAGAAAGGGGGAGTTAGCCAGAAGGGTGGGTGTGTCTGGGACAAGGATACAGCGTTTATCTAGTTCTAGTCAGATGTTTGTGTATTTGTAGATATGATCTAGCATCTCTCTGGCTGGCTTTAACCTACAAGGGAGCTCTAAGATTTTTTTCCCCAATTATAGCATTTCCATATGCTTACGAATTAACTTTCTCTTGCTTTCATCTATTATCTTAGCATAAAGATGGGAAGAAAATGCCCTGACTGCTGTGGCTGGTTGTGGTCATCTTCCAACCAACACATACCCTTTTGAATTAGGTAGATTTACCACTGAGCTATTCAATTTAGATAACCTTGTCAGAATGTTGGACCCTTACTGTGGAACAACCTTCCAATTATTGCACACATAGCATCATTCACCGGTACAGGAAACTGGCAAAAGTTGTCAAAATGCTTGACTCTTCCCATAAGCCTCTGAAGAACACCCTTTGTTTGGTGTTTATTGAACTTTATTAAGAACAGAACAGAAATTCACAAAAATATTATATAGGAGAAATAACTTGGAATTTTGATTTTCAGTGAGGGGTCATGATTAGAGCTGGGTAGAAAGAGTTTTTTAAAAAGTGTTTATGGATATCCATGCAATAAAATCTGATGATTTGCTTCATCTGCACTTACAATCCATTTGATTTACTTGGTCGTGGACATTTGGATGGATGAGGTCTTATTATCAATGATATTAATGGAACCAAAAGTACCATGAATGCTCACATAAATATGACAAGCAAATACTCCCATCAGAATGTATGTTTTTAGGGTAGCAGACATACTGAAAATTCTTATTAAGTTTGGGGACCATACAATCAGGGATCAGAGAAAATATGTTGCTTAGGTGGTCACAATCTGAATAGCAAATTGCCTGCTGTGAATATTTGCAGTGACTGGTTGACAAATAATCCATAGGGTAAAATTTGTTTATGCAAATGATTTGTGGAACAATTGTGCACAGTGAATGAATGAATAAAAATTGCTATCTAATAATTTGCCAACAGAAAGAGGCTCTGTTTGCCAAATGAATTATTGATTGTGAATTGTTTGCCCAGCTGTAGTCATGATACATGTTCTCATTTGTGATTTCTGTTACTGTCAGAATAATTAATCTGAAGCATTTTTGACTAAACAGATATGGTAAATGTTACCTTAATGATGAAACTTGTGAATGACAAAATAGTGATGGGCCTCTTTCCTCTGCTGACTTTTTGTACCATGACTCTGTCCTTGATGTACTTCTCACAACAAACCACAACTCAAACCACTGCTGGTTCAGATCTGGAGGCTAGTTTGTGCAAGTTACCAGTAAAAAAGTGAGTGTTGGATAAAATGTTCATGGCTTGTCCCATCTCTGTAATAGGCAGACTAGTGTGTATTTGGTCCTTCAGAACTTCCTCTATTAAACTTTGGGCTTACAAAACCAAACCAGGGGAGGTCTTGATCCATGTTCTACTTTGTCAGAACACTCTGACTTTGTATTTTGGGTGAGTTTTCATTTTTGGTTAATCTTTTGTAAGAGTAAAGTGTTTGAAAACTTAAAATCTCAAGTGAGTATAAATTACCTAAAACTTGATCTAAAATCATGTTATTCAGTATCCACACTTCATTTTTTCTTCCAGTTTTGAGTGACATTGGAGATGAACTACAAAACAACTTGAACACTTAAATTTTGAAAAGTCCGTTTTCAGATGTAGTGTGCAATAATTATATTTCATGTGGATTTTTGCATACCAGAACTGGCTTTCAAAGCTGTTTCAATGCATACTCATATGACTGATATCCTCATAACCATCCACCCTGAACTACACTCAACTTTCCTAAATGAGATTTTATTGGAACTGATTATGATTAGATAAATGGGTGACTTCGCTAATGTATAATACACTTTTCAATTACAGAGTATGTACGAAATTTACATTTCTTATTTGATAGTATGATATTTATGTGACACATTGTGGATGAGCTCTGCCGCTGTTTACATAATGGCCTTACTTTTCTCTTAGATGAGGTGTGGTTTCCAGTTTTTTTTTAATATGTTTTCAAATGGTATAGTACCTAGGATAAACATGGAGGTTCAAATTCAGCCCAAATTTGCTCTTCAGTGGAATTAAACCAGAGATAATTTTTAGCTCTCTAAGCCCAGTTTTGCCTTCATTCAGAACATTTTCAGATGAAAAGCTCTGTTCTGAATCAGGCAGTGGAGCAGGGACGTGTACCTGGGTTTCCCACTTTCCAGCTAATTCTGTGCCACCAGGATGGACGGACAGACAGATAGACACATCTATGTGCACACAGTTTTTATCCAAAAATATACATTTCAGTACAATTCCATTTTTGTGAAAGTGTTAGAAAGGTTTTGTGTTCATTGTAGTGTGGAATGAAAATAAATTTTGAAATCCCCCAAGTTGCCATGAAGCAGATCATCTTCCTCTGGCCAGCTCTCTCTGTCACCTGCCAACCCTCCCTCGCTCCAAGCAGGCCTAAGAGATATGTATGAGATATGTATTGAAGATATGTAAACATCATACAGAGAGTGCACTAATTTATACCCAGGGTCAAGGAGTCAGAAGACGTGGGTTCTAGTCTCTATCCTTGCTTGCATGACCTTGTGCAAGTCATGTAACTTCTCTAGGCCTCAGTTTCTTCATCTGTAAAAGAGAGAGGAGGAGGATTGTCACAGTTCAAGATAACTACACCTCTGTGGTCCACCAAGGCATCCATTCTAGTCTCCCAACCCCTCAGCCATCACCTCTCTCTTGGGTAGAGACCTGCATCTCTCTCCCTCCCCACCGGGGTTTTTCCCGGGCTGCACAGTTCCTTGCCTATACTGTGATATTCCCAGCAAAATGGACTACCTAAACAGGCCAGCGTCTCCTTTGGAAGCAACAGTTACAAGTTCCCACACAGCTCTTTCTAAGCAAACACATTTATTTTTAAGGTGAAAGCATCATAGAGAGAACCTATTAACAAGAATAAAAGAACCTACATGCATGCTAAAAAGCTTACCAGAGCTCACCCCAACTCCAAACTCGGGCTCTGGTAGGTGTCAGCCCTTCAAAACCCACAAATGGATTTTCCCTGCGATTACAAGTTCATAGCTGAGTGCTTCAGTTTTAGAACCAGAACAACCATGAATAGTTCAGTATTTCCTTTATACAGCGTGGAGCTTTGATCTTGGCCTCATGTTACAGGTGATCAGCAGACAAGGCCTCGCTCCTTCAGGCATAGCTTCGAAAGGCTGGGTTTTTGCATAACTGAAGGAGGTATATTTGCATTCACCTGCCCCTAAATAATCCCCAGGAAAACCACTTAGCTCTTTTTTGTTCCAAAAGTCCATTCTTGTCTGGTACATAGTTCAATACAATTATTTGAACCCCTAGGTCTGACATCTGCCGCATCTTCGCCCAGAAGGGACATATACAATCCTGGTCCACAATAATACATAAATCATTCATTTAATATTATGGATCCTAAAGATACTTAAACTTAATTCAATGAGGTCTCCCAGGGATATTGCAGGAACTGTCATTGATGATAACCACATTTGGAAAGCACTTTGAGGTCTTCCAGTGAATAAGTGCTATATATGAGGGCAAAAGTCCTAAATAGCATCTGCCAAAAGGTCCGATTTTCCCCTGCCAACTTCTACAACAAGTTTATGCTGTTGATACAAAACTGCCATACTGAAAATTTATGGGGCAGAGTCAAATAAATTAAATTTAGAATGAAAATAAGTTACATACATGATACTGCACTGCTTGTATTCTTTATCTTACATTTTATTCAGTTAAAAAAAACCCTCCATTTCTGAATTGACCTGAAGCTGCTGCAGAAACTGGTGTGCTTTGTAAAGGATTTAGGTCTCACTTGCTGCAGAGTACACATGGTCTTGATTATAAGGGATTTTCAAAGAAATCTGTGACGCATTTTTGGTCTCCTCCCCTCTCCTCCCCCCACTCCAATTTTTGCATCCAGACTGGAGTTTGGTCATATTTTGCTGCATATTCCAAATTGGCTACTGTTTTGATGTCTTTCCACTCAAATTCATTCCTAGAGTAATTCCATTGAAGTTATACCAGAATGAATCTGGCTTTTGTGTTATATGTGTTCACATTTAGTATGTGGATGTTAAAGTGGAGGACAAGGAGTTTGTTAATTAAAAGCAATTCTGTGGTTGTTGGGGCATCTATTAAAAACATTTTACAAAAGGACCATTTTAGCTCACCCAATATTTTTGTTGTGAAGAGATTGCTGCACTGGGTCAGCACCCAATAAAAAATATGTAAGTTGGTGAGCAACTTGCATGGTCTGTGCCAAGTTGGCAGGCTAAATTAATAGCTGGGACAGCCTGATGTTTTATTAGGACAGTATTTCTATGCTATTGACAGATATATTAATGAATCTGGCGCATGTATAAATTGGCAGCTTTAGAATGAGAAGCATTTTTTTCTTTTTATAGGAAATTCACTTTTCCGTGGCACTCCACAGTCTGTGGAGGCTCCAGGCACCAGTGCACCAAGCGTGTGCCTGGGCGGCAAGCAGGGGGTGCGGCCTGCTGGTCACCATGAGGGTGGCAGTCAGGCTGCCTTCAGCGGCATGCCTGCGGGAGGTCAGCCGGTCCTGTGGTTTCGGCAGCAATTCGGTGGCAGGTACGCCGAAGGCACGGGACCAGCGGATCTCCCACAGGCATACTGCTGAAAGCCACCTGACTGCCATTTGGGGGGCTGCAAAATACATAGAGCTGCCCCTGTCCACAGAAAAGGATTATCAGTCCAAGATTTAACCATGATCAGTTTAAAAAGTGACATCTCTGTGTTGCTTTTTCTTCCTTTAGGGATCAGAGTTACATAAGCTCTTTTTCCATTGTTCATCCATTCACTTGATTGGCACAGCTGTGAACATGATAAGTAAAGACATCTCCCATCCCCATGAGGATAGGACGGTCTGCCTATCATGCAGCTCCATTGTGTTACAGGCAAGAAAAGGAAGAGTAATTCTCCCCTAAAGCCCCCAAAATGTTGAAGGGGTGGGTTTGACACTCAAGCTTCACTGCAGAAGCTCCTCTCAAAGGAATCCAAACAATTGGGGATCTGTGGATTTGTGTGTGGAGGGGGAGATGACCAGGGGAAGGAGGGAGGGGACAATTGCATGTTGAGTTAGAAGGGAGAGAGTGGAGAGAGGGAGGACAGTGTGTAACGTATGTCATAGGCAAGCCTGTGAAATGTCAAGCAGAAATTCAGGGGCAATGAATGCTGGTGGCTGTAGCATGATCTCTGGTTCTGTGCCTTCTAGTCTCCTTAGTGGGGACAGGACACAGTTGTGAGCATAAGTCAGATGGCAGCAGGGTTCCTTAAGTGAGATCCTGTGCCTGTGGGGAGGTAGCCCAGGGACAGCACACAGAGAGGGCCTCTGTATCTGTATCAGTGTAGTTGGCAGAGGTTTTCTTGCAGATCCTTGAGACCCACAGTTTGAAGGCTGCACCTTGTACTGTTATGCTACAAGTCCCTCACCCTAAGAAGATGTTGGCTCAAACTTCTCATTGAGGCAGGTGACTCCATATTCTACTTAGATTTGAGAGGAGGGAGTGACTCATTGGAGGGAGAGAGAGAGACAGAGGCTCTAGTATGTGGTCTAAGACGTCCTGAGGGAGGAACTTTAGGAGCAGTCCAGTCTGGAGACAAGGTTTAAACTGATCTTTGTTCTTTTACTGTTTACTGAAAAGAAACTCTGGGAAGGGGGCGTGTTTGGATTTCACATATTGAGCAGACAGTGTTTGCCAAGCAGATTGCTACAGTATGGGATGTTATAAAGGGTAGCTCAGAGTAACAGAAAATGTAAATAACCTGATGTAGATTAGGGTAAAATCCCATGATGCTGACCAACAAGGTAACACTGAATAGCCTGCTTGAGTAGACCAAGCAAAGCACTGACTTAACAAAAGGTGTTTTGTAATGATTTTTGCATTTAATTGAACCTTATGCAATACATCATCATCTTAACACTCAGGCATTTATTATGTGCATAGTTCCCTGTGCATCAAGAATGTGTATACTAGTATATTGTTAAAATATAGCAAGTGAAAGGAAAGACAACCAAAATGTGAAAACAAAATATGTAATGAGGAAAAGAAAATTCAAGAAAATACTTTGATAAGGTGGAAAATAAAAGCCTCCAAGTATTGTCTAGTTCAAGGGTTGGCAACTGTTCAGAAGTGGTGTGCCGAGTCTTCATTTATTCACTCTAATTTAAGGTTTCGGGTGCCAGTAATACATTTTAACGTTTTTAGAAGGTCCCTTTCTATAAGTCTATAATATATAACTAAATTATTGTTGTCTGTAAAGTAAATAAGGCTTTTAAAATGTTTAAGAAGCTTCATGTAAAATTAAATTGAAATGCAGAGCCCCTTGGAGTGGTAGCCAGGACCTGGGCAGTCTGAGTGCCACTGAAAATCAGCTCACGTGCCACCTTTGGCACCCATGCCATAGGTTACCTAACCCTGGTCTAGTTCATCGTAGCTTTAAACATCAGAGTGTGAATGTGTCCTTTTATCTGATGCTTTACTAATGGAATGGCAGGGCTTGCATTTCCCACCTGATCTCTGAATTGCTTTATCCCTCCATATTATAGTTTTGCATTTGAGCTTGATTTTCCTTTCACTTATTATCCTTTATTTGTCTATAAATATGGCGTGTTATTTGCTTAGCAAATGAGAGCAGGAGATGGGTTAAGGCAATAGCTGTACAGACAAGTCTACCTTGTGCATCTTGAGATTTATGGTACAGGTCTGATTTTTCTAAGCCACTTCCCTGCTTTATAGTAGCAAACAACTGAAAATGCAGGTATCATGGTGATGAATAATCAACTGCTGTGGAAGAAGAGAATAGGCAACCACCTGTCTCGTTATAAAGCTCCAAAGTAGCACAAGGTGTAATGAGCACAATTCTGCTCCACCTTTAATAGGAACCACTTCCTGTTAAGTCAGTCCCTTATTTGATCACTTAAGACAGATTTAAGTGTATGGATTTTATGTGATTCAGTAGCTCAGATCATGCTCGTTTCACCATGACACCCTCACAGCTCAATGTGAGAAAATGCAGAATGTGATCCATGTTACAGTCGAAGGCCTGATTTGACTCTTGCACAGATGTAAATCAGGAGTAACTATCAAAGTCAATGGGATTACACTGGTATACATCTGGAGCAAGAGAGAGGAGAATCAAGTTCTCAGTATACAGTATTCATAATATACTGGTATACACATTCCTCTGGATGCACAGAGTGCACATAATTCCCTGAGTTTCAAGATGATAGCTCACAAAGTAATTACAGAGCACATTTCATACAGAAGCCTCTGCTCAAGTAGGTCATCCATTGGCTCTGTGATAAGGTGACTGTGTTTTTTTTAAGTCATATTCATTCATTTAGACAGCAGACATCTGATCTTAACTTCAACAAATAATCCACAAACTAGCTGTTTGGCCAAATCCTCATTGGAGCTGTGATGTCAATAATTATTGGCAACTGTTTTTTGCCATTCTCATCTAAACTGGTTTGAAATAAACAAAAGGAAAGGAAATGTCACAGGCAAAGGTGAAGCCTTTTCTATCTCTCTAGATTTCCTTTCTGAAATTTCAAAGCAGAATTGTTTGATTGTCACCCTTTTCCCACTGTTCTTATTTAAGCTGCAATTGCTTCTCCCAAAAATTTATTTTTATGCTATATTTGACTCTACAAGTACTTCCCAAGGAGCAGTCATAAGGAAATGTGCTTCAAATTGGAATTCTTCCGCTCGGGTACGATCATGCAAACAACCAGGCAGAATTTATTTAACCTTCAGCTAACTGTTCAACCAACTTGAAATTATTGATAGCCCATCAGTAATGATCAAGATGGAGAGGCTAAATGAAGAGATGCAGCTTTTTTTTTTAAACAAGAGAACCATTGAGCTGGTAACATGACTTGAAATGCCATGTCAGCTCAGCTAGCATGGTCAAGAAGCTCAGCTGCAGGAGGGAAATAAAACTGTTAAGTTATGGCTGCCCTCCAATCAGTCACAGGGGTAATGATGTTTGGCTTGAGTCAGGTTATATGTCAGCAAATATACATCTCTCAGACAGCCTCTAAAAGAGCCTTAAGATCATGCTTATTGTTTTATATAGATAGGGGTCGGATGCTGATATATGGTGGTCATAGGCCACTGAAATAAATTTCACAATGTTCAGCAGGTAAAGTTAATCTCAATACAGGAGAATGCAAGGGCAGTTTTGATAGAATATTCATTCTATTGACAGTGATGGCATATTTTTTCTCCATTATGTTTTGTGCAAATCACTTGAAGACAGACAATTTTTTCCACCCATTGATCCTAAATTTATCACTACCTACATGGAGTGTGATTGAACCCAGCCTTTG